>NW_027396664.1:0-190071 GCF_047715775.1 Aspergillus undulatus
GCTAGTATAACTATCAACGCGCGAAGTATAAAGACCCAAAGATAATTTCTGAGTAGTTTAACCGTGTACAAGTTACTAGAATACAGTACGGGATCATGGATAAGGATATCTATAACTTTAATAAGACAGGCTTTGCTATTGTAAGGGGACGTAAATAGATGGATCTTCCTATCTAAACGTGCCGTATGTACAAGAAGGAATCGCTGAAGAAGAGAACAGATCAGGAGGGGCAGACAGAAGGTAGAGGGGCAGGAACCACGTGACCACAGCCGCGTAAGCTACGCGGTGCATGTTATGGGATCAACCCATAACAGGATCATGGATAAGGATATCTATAACTTTAATAAGACAGGCTTTGCTATAGGCCTTGTAGCTACTACAAAAGTAGTTACAAGAGCTAAGCTAGTTGGCCGGCTATTTCTTATATAACCAGGCAATCGTGAATAGGTCATATCTATTGAGTATATTAATTACATGGGGTAGTGTGGGAAGCAGTTCACTGATGTGTCATGAAGTAGTTGTTGATGAAAGCTAGCTCGAAGCCGTGACGGCTAGAAGAACCGATGTGGCTGACTAAAACATGACTCAGCTTGTTGAACAAGAAGAAAGATCGATAGGCGTATGACAGGTAGGTACTTCTACATTGCATTAGTTTTAAAGGGAAGGTTTATATTAAGGGATGGTATAAGGATAACACCTTACCACATGACTAGAGGGTTAGTTAGTACAAATAGCTAGATAACTAATAAGATTAGACTACAATGGTTTCAAAAACTCTTTATTCTAGTAACTAATAGCTGTACAACTGGCAGATATCGGCTATTAATTCTTGATAGCCATGGAAGCTATTTAACTCCCTAATTTAACCAGATATACATGGAACATGATATTATACTAATCTGCATGCTAGCATACTTATTATATCTATTATAGCCTCTTAATATTAGGTATTTTACGCCTCTAAAACACGCGTACGGCTGCCTGGTTGAAAACAAGATATAGCTTGGCTTTAATTATATTAACAAGTTTGATTTCCTTGAGGCTTATCCTAACACCCGTACGGAAGCCTTTAAGCTAGAGAATATTCAGAATAGCTTTATAGTAGCTGCATTAGTCCCTCTATAGCTAGAGTATATACTCTCACAGCTGAATATATATTTAAATACCCCTACACTACCCCCGAGTCAATTAACCACCTCTACACTGAAAACACTATACAACCTCAAGTAGTTAAATAAGCAGGTATCTATAATCAAGAAGCTACTATGATATTATATGCAGATCCCTCCTAGCCTAATAAAGACAGTATTAAATCAACTTGTGAAAGGATTTGAAATAGCCCTTAATAGGGCTACTATTCTTGCGAAGGAGAACCAGGACCTACAGGCTATATATAAAAAAAAACTTTAAAAGAGAAAATAATCTAAAGCATAGATTGCTTCTACAGAGGGCCTTTTAATTAAAGAAGGCCATGTGCTTGTATAAAATAGGAATCAGGTTAAAGAAGCTATACAGACTAGACCTATATTAAACACGCCTGATATATTATAGTACCGCGTACGGGCGCCCCCACGCTGCAGTGACTGTTATATTATCGGACATAGATGATTGTAGTGTCCAAATCATGGTCGTATTTAGTTTTTATATAAAAATACATGTTTCGGTGGCTTTAAATAACTTTGATTTTTGTCGACCGTACGACCTGCCTATTTAGGATATCGGATTGACAACCTCCGATCACCGAGGTTTATGCAGAAATTTTTCTGCTATTTCCACGGTTCAAAAGTTATGTCTCTTCTAGTTGCCGTTTCCGGCTAGATTGCTTATTATTATCTGTGTATTTAAACTACCGTTTGCAGCTAGATTGAGAAATCAGACCTTCATTCTTTGATATTATTAGGGGTTGATATCGAATAATTTACACCTAGACTGACGCCCATATATATAAAGGTAGTATAATATAATATTATATAACTCGGTGCCTTATATTCTAGCTATAGATCCAAATTATTACTATAATTCTCAAGATAATACTAAAACCCTGTGTTAAACGTATGGTTTGATTTCATGAGATAGATGTTGTCTCCCTATCTCGAAAGGGACGGACCCACAGAAGAAGCGGGATCGCTGACTAAGATATGAGTAATCACTAGTAACGCACCTTGATGGCGACAACACCTCAATATCAGGCCATGCGTGCAACACCCTGGCCAAGCTGCCTGCCTTTCAGGGAAATTATATAGCGCATGGTCTCTCCTCTCTGAATATATCTAGCTTAAATAGTAATATAGAGGAGTTCCTCAGGCTACCCCAGGCATAAGATAATAATATTCTTATTAATCTAGTAATCCTTGCTAACCTCGAGGGTTAGGAGGATCTTGACTTCCAGCTACATGCCCCCTAAGTTCATAATCTTATTACTACAGAGAAAGCCTGCCTGTATCCTGACCCTCTAACTATACTCTATAGCTTAATTAACTATTCTCGAGATCCTGATAAAAGGGTTGGTGGTAAGGATAGTAATACTCAGACAAGTGATTATGACCACCTTCCTACCAATAGCTATCTGCAGGTGCATCCCTGTCCGCACAGCACGAATCCCAAACCATCCCCCTGCAAGGGCGTCTCCGGAAACAACCACGTTGTCAAGCCTGAAAGCAGAAAGCGGAAGATACAACAATCTGACAGCCGGGAACCCAAGCGACGAGCCCGCTCCACATTACCTCTCAGAAAAGATTCCTTTACTGCCCTTCAATCTTACTTTTTATCTCTACCACTGGACGACCGTTTGCAATTCCTCTCTTGGCTATTCGAAGGTGCTTTATCATGTTGCGCGTCCGATACTTCAAGTCCCCGGCATGGAGCAGAACAAAATCCAGCTGCTTCCAGGAAGGACCGAAGAAGCTCAAGGAAGTATAGGCCATAGTCCAAGGAAGAGGCAGACCTCCTTCTGAGGATAAAAAAGGAAGAAAAACCGGCCTTGGGCAGAGGTAATTAGGCCATTCTCGGAGAAACTTCAAGGGAGAAGTCCGGGCGCAATCCAGGTGTACTGGAGTACAACCCTTAGCAAGAAAGAGGATTAACACTTTTAAAAACAATGCTATAGCATAGAATACGGCAAGCTCATTGTCACATCCACCAAGATTCCAGGTTAATCCTTATCCTTTGGCTCCGACAGACTAAAAAAGAGGGAACAGGCAGAGCAAGCGGGCTACAGCCTACTTGCAAACCTCAGGACCTCTATATCTAGCTAGTGCTTTACCCTGCCGTGAAAAATCTGTCCTAAGCAGCTTTGAGTAGAACATGCTTTCATGGACAAGCCCCGAATCCTCGAGGCTAGCTAGCCTACTACGGGCACAAAAATACCTGAAACAGAGAAAACTGCGCCACCTACAACAGAGTATTGCACCATTTACGGTGACACCAGAATACATGCGCAAAAGGACTTTCAAACAATTTTATTCCAGTCCTGTAGATCGGCTTGACACCCCGAAGGGCTGGCCAGAAAGCTAAGGAACACAGAGAAACTGCCATCAACCCTACCGCCTTCACCATAAACCACCACAGTCAGTATACATCCATGAGACCGAAGTATCGAGTTGGGGACCCTACAAAGCGAAGGGGACGAACAAGTGTGGACCTGTAGATAGAAAAGAACACCAAGGGAGCTGTCAACATGTATTAGCATAATACCATTAAACAAGACAAACCAGCACCATACCCAAGAGCTCGACTCCAGACAAAAGTCGCTACGCGACATCTTCAGAATCAATGTCCTACCATACATGGTTAGAAACACGACACGATACCTCTATGACAAACTCACGAAGGGGGACATCTGTGAGGTGCCCGGGGCCACTAGACGACGACAAGCAGCAACCCAAGACAAGAGGAGGTCAAGTTGCTCAATGAATGCAACAAGGCAAAGAGTGACAGCGGCATCACAAAGGATAGAGAGCTCGGTCTCAACATCATCGCAGAGGTTAATAGAGGACAGAACACGGCGAAAACAATCCTCTGTACTATCACTATGAAGGAGCCAATTGCACAGGACATTATCAAGGGTACCATGAAGGCTCTCATCAGCAGAAGCTTGAGAAGGGATAGAACAGGCCATGCCCGAAGACAAGGAACGGGGGGTGCGCGGCATCGTAAAGATATCGAAAATATAAGGGGTGAACTACCATGATAGTAAAGACAAGGGTATTTATACCTACAGAGGCAGACTGTGCCTGCGCTAGTGACCACAAAATTCTACAAGTATTGATTGGTAAAATAGGCGAGAGAATGGCGAAAATAACAGCACAGGAATGGCGTTGAGAAGAGGAAGTGATGCTGAAGATGGATGGGATTAGTTGTCCCTGAATTGGTGAGAACTACATACATTTCGAGACACGAATTACCCCAGAGATTTGCGCAAGAAATTCAGTCCCTTCCCGCGTTCTAATGGACCCACTCACCGTCTCACATCTCGGTAACCCGCAGGGCGCGAAATCGATTCAGGCTGGTGCCATCGCAATAGAACTACCTCACAACAGCAATCCAACACAGGCGCAACACCCGGGGGAAACACGTCTCAACAAGACACCCTACAACTGGCACCACTAAAAAGGAGAAAAAGGTATTAACTGTCGTAAAAAACTAATTTTGAGCCCACGACATGGGTAATGCTCAGATTAGTTGCGGCGGGCGAGAGTGGGGCAAGGTTGGTAGTCACAGTAACTACTGAACACTAAGATAGGAGTAGACGCTCCGGCCTCAAGGTGTGATGCAGGGAGATTGGACGCGGTTCTGCGGGACTTTCGCGGGGACTTTCTAGGCACCTGCCAAGCTGAACAGACTGCTGCTTCCTACATACGAGGGTGTAATACCACGTCCACCCCAGTCAATCTGACCCAGTTCGCCTTAGTGGGCGAGCACTCTCGCTAAGCTCGGCCGGGTAATCAAACTAATTGAACTAATCGAGAGACCCTGGTCAAGTTTCTCGGACATGAATAGCTGAGAGTGTGGTACTTAAAAGCCCCCTGCCCCTGCTTGTTGGCCATGTGTAGAGCGGAAAATCGCAGCCCGAGGTCGTCATGAATCTTACTCTTATCTGATTCTAGCCCCTACTGGGCATTCTTGCGGCTGCACTGCTGCCAACGAGTATGTCTGTTTGTTATATTGTCCGCTTGATCTGTCTAACCCCTCCCCTTCAGGCGTCTTGGCCGGTATCCAGGTCTGCAACCCGCCCGACGAACACACCCGAAGCTGGAATATCACTAGCCAGACACAACTAGACGTGCTCGCCGAGTCCGAATGCACGATCCTTGACGGGCGCCTCTTCATCTGGCCTTCATACGAAGGCCCGTTTGTGCTGCGGCATGTCCAGAACATCACCGGTTCCATCAGAGCCTTTCCATCGAATGACGAACCCAACGTGACCGCAATCGAACTGCCGGATTTACTGTATATGGGGACGCTTTCCTTGCGCATGTCAACTTTGACCACGTTATCGGCGCCGAATCTGGTATCTGCTGAGAATATCGAGATCTGGCGTCCCACGGCTGGAGGTACAGTCGATCTGTCGCGTCTGAGGAGCGTGGATGAGAACCTGCAACTGGCAGGGGATTTCTCGAGGTATACCTGCACGAGCACTGATTAAGGGCAGCGGAGTCATGCTAACAGAATAGACTGCCAGGATTGCTATGACCTCTTTGCAGAATGCCGGCGCCCTTACGATATGCAACAAATGGTGAGAGACAACGCCGGAGTGGGATAATGCGGAGGCTCAGGCGTTAGATATGGATCTGCCGTCTCTTGAGACCGCGGGGCAGCTGAGTCTAGTGGGCAATATCTCGAGGTTTGTCCTTTCTACTTTATTTATTGCCGCCCGACCGCAGCCGGTGCACGAGCTGGATGAATATGGTATTGATCATGTCCCTACTATAGCATATCGGCACCGCAACTGCAAACCGTCACCTCGGCCGGCTTGTTTCTAACATTATATCCCAGATACCCGTTGCACTCAGCTTCCCAAGGCTGCATTCTGCAGGAAGCTTGATAAAAATTGCGGGCGACGTTGCAAAGTATTCCCGCCCCCTCTCCTGCTCTCCTGCTCTCCTGTCCTCTCCTGTCCTCTTCTCTCAAGAATTTCTACTAACATCCCGCCCAACCTGGACTTCCCCATGCCGCGAAACTTGACTTCCTCGATGATATTCACATCCTGGCAACCTATGCACTTCAAACTAGCAGCCGAGAGCCTGTTTCGGGTGGAGTTGGAGGGACGATTCCAAAGGTACGTACAGTTGGCACCTACCACCCCACCTGCATGACATGAACACCATGTGCACCTCGAATGGGACTAATAACATTTAACACTCATAGTTAACCATTTCCTCTACAGTCAGCAGATCGAGATTTGAATAACCTCTTAGATCATCTACTCAACTCAATCGCCAGCTTGAACTTTCGTATACTCCAACGATGCATCTAGATCGTGACACTGGTGTTCAACCACTCACCGTACCGTGCCCTTCCGCGGTACTGGCCCGAACCAGACATGACGTGGTGTCTGCTCACCACACCAGCACCATCCAATAATATGCAAGCCATTGACAACGCTATTGAATGTCAAGATGTGTGTGGAAACCGAGCTGCTGAGCGATGTTTTGACGTCGCGTGGTTGTCATTGTGATGGGAGGGAGAATTCTGGGATATAAGGTGGAAGAACGTCCATGGGCTTTCATTGAGTGGACGAAGAGCTCATCCTGCATAAAGATTCTGTATGAACATTCTCCAGCACTCTCCAATGTCGGCTCATCCCCACCCATTGCAGGCAATCGGCCAAGCAGTCGGCGCTGCCGGCGGCGATCCTCGGCCTGTCCAGCTGTCCTCTACCTTCCAGGGAGCCAACGATGGCCCGGCCAAGACGGCCGCCAAACTGACGGGCGTCCAAGGACCTGGAAAGCGCGCCGATGATGGGCCGTATTTTACGGACAACGAGGCCCATCCGTTTCCTGATCCCGCCCATAGTAAGACGGCGGGAGGGTTGCCGTTGATATCTGACACCTTCCTGCTCCAGAAGCAGCAGCATTTTAACCGCTCCAAGAACCTCGAGCGCATGGTCCATCCTTGTATGCCTTTTATCTAGCGCCTTAGTAGGTGTGGAGGCTGATCTTGCCAGGTGGCAGCGGCGCGTTTGGGCATTTTGAAGTTACTAAGGACGTCTCTTCTTTAAGCAAGGTATGAAGAGATGTCAAGCCTTTCCTCCATGTCCTAGCTAACATTCCAGGCCCACTTCCTCCGGTCGCCTGGGATCAAGACCCCGGTCTTCGTTCGATTCTCTACTGTAACCCTTGGCCGAGAGTTTCCTGATCTCGCCCGCAACCCTCGTGGTTTTGCCATCAAGTTTTACACAGGCGAGGGCAACTATGACATTGTTGGGTTGAACTTTGTAAGTTCCTCCATTTATTAGCTATAAAGGCTAACAAGTGCAGCCAATCTTCTTCTGTCGCGACCCCATACAAGGCCCTGACGTTATCCGGTCTCAAGCGCGCAACCCGCAGAACTTCCTCCTGGACCACAACTCCTTGTTCGACCTATTAGCCAACTCTCCTGAGGGGTAGGCACTCATATCCCTCCACACGAGCGCATGCTGACTCTATAGTAACCATGCTGGCTTAATGTTCTTCAGCGACCATGGCACCCCAATGGGATGGAGAAACAATCATGGCTATGGTTGTCATACCTTCAAATGGTGGGTCATGTAAAGCACCATTTGCCAGCGAGTACTCATTCGGTAGGGTAAACGCCAACGGAGAATTCGTGTATATCAAGTACCATTTCCTAGCGGACAATGGCCAGAAGCAGTTCACTGCCGACGAGGCCCTGCGCTACGGCGGCGAAGACCCCGACTTCTCAAAGCGTGATCTGTGGCAGGCAATCGAGAAGGGAGAAGAAATTACCTGGACCGCGCACGTTCAGGTCATGACGCCTGAGCAAGCCGACCCATCTAAGCTAGGCTTCGATCCCTTTGACGTGACCAAAGTCTGGCCAAAAAAGCAATTCCCAGTACGTATTTATTGAATCTGAATGCGAACCCAACTAACATGAGAAAAGCTCCAAGAGTTCGGAAAACTAGTCCTCAACAAGAACCCCGAAAACTTCCACCGAGACGTTGAACAAGCCGCCTTTTCCCCAGGAAGTCTGGTCCCCGGAATTGAAGACAGTCCGGATCCCCTCCTGCAGTTCCGCATGTTCTTCTACCGCGACGCGCAGTACCACCGCATTGGAATCAATCTGCACCAGGTTCCAGGTAGGCCCTCAAAGTCCACATGTGTTATCCAATCCGCTAACATTGCTACTACATAGTAAACTGCCCCTTCATGGCCTCCTCCTACTCAAGCCTAAACTTCGACGGCCAAATGCGCGTCGACGCAAACCACGGCATGAACCCACAATACGTCCCCAACAGCTTTGTGCACAAATTCCGCCCTGACGCTGCTGAAGCACCATACGAACTATCCGACCGCATCGTTGGGCGCAAATCGCATTTCTACCATGAAGGTAAACCAAGCGAGTACGACCAGGCGCGGGTCCTGTACAAGGAGGTTATGGATGGTCGAGCACGTCAGCATCTCCACGCGAACACGGCGCGTTTGTTGAAACTTGTCGATTATACGGGGATTCAGGTTAAGTATCTTGCGCAGGTATATCGCATTGCACCGGAGTATGCAAAGGGGGTTTATGAGCTTCTGCCTCAGAAGAGGTTTGAATTTGGGGAGGTTGAGAAGGGCACACAGGGGGCTGAGTTGGCTGGGAAGGAGGACAAATTTAGGCCTAGTTTGGAGACTGATAAGCTCGTGGGGAAGTGTCCTGCCATGCCTATCTACGGGCAGTAAGTGGCGGCAAGACTAGTGGACTGGGGGACTGTGTCGGATCAGAATAGCACCATCGAAGGTTTATTTCAGTAAGATGTCTATCGTACGATTATCTGGAGCTGAAGGATCTGATCTGATGCTCCCATCTTCACAATAAAGCAATCATTCAATGTACGTATAGCATAGCCTGAACAAGCTAGGCTTGCTCGACCCTGGCCACCTCCACCCCCTCCTGATAGCGGAATTGCCGAGATAAGCATCATGATAAGCCTCGGACTAGGTCGCCATGCACCTCCATCTTTCCACGTCCTGAGTCTGGTCTACTGAAAATTCCCCGGGATGGACAAAAAATCGAAAGAAAATGGAAGGACATACTACAAATAATCGGTCAACGCGGAAACGCACCTCACTCGCGTGAGTACCCCCTTCCGTCCGGGTCTCCCTACGCATCAGGCAATACGAAATATCCCTAACCTGGTTAACCCCACTTAGATGCGACACCTGCCGCCGCCAAAAAGAAAAATGCGAAGGCGGGCCTCCGTGCTGGAGATGTCAGCGGCTTGGAAGACAATGTACAGTGCGTGGCTTTACCCATCCTCTTCAGTCCTCGCGGCGCTCTCCACCACAAGAACAAGAACAAGAATGGTGTCGAGCGCGAGGATACTGCCAGGAAAGCGTCGCCCGGGTTGAGGGGCTAGAGCGCATCGTGCGCCATTTCCTGGGCGATGTATCCCTGGATGAGGAGAGTGTTAAAAGGATTGCAGACAGGCTGGCAGAGGGGGCTCGATTCGGAGGGTTGGGCGGGAACGCAGAGGGATACGGGCTAGAGCAGAGGCAGAGGCAGAGGCAGAGGCAGGCACAAGGGGCGAATGTGGATGAGTCGTTCGATGTGCAGTTTGTGTCGAAGGATATTGCGCGTTAGTCCTGGTCTTATCTACTTCTGCCATGAGAAACCTGAAATCCCTGGGCTGACTTGGCTGACTCCTGACATTATGTAGACTACTCAGGCGAGTTCTCCCACTGGAACTTCTCGCAAAAGCTGCGAAGGAGGGTTAGTCAGATTGACAGGTTTGGGGTATATATATACTACTTGCTACCCCTATACCCGTGCCAACTTCCATTGACCGAGGCCGACGCAGGTAAAAGAATACTGGCGCCCCACGCAGCTACAATCCTCCCTGCACCTCGTCTCCCAAACCCTGCCACACCTTCCTCCTCGACAAATAACGGACTTCCTAATCACCATGTTCTTCAAGTACGCCACCGGCAATCTCTTCTACGTCGAGGAGTCCTGGATCCAAGAACGCGTCGAACGCGCCTATAATCCATCAATGTGCGCGTATGCACTAGGTGATATCCCCTGGGTATGCTCGCTCTTCGCGGTACTCGCGGTTGGCACACAGGTCGCTCATATGGAGGGGTATTCAACCTCAACCTCATCCCCAGGAGTGCAAGGAGCAGCGCAGGGCATAAACATTGACATCGACCTCGACCCCTGCTCAGAGGACTCGGTTGGTCTATCGCTGTACCATATTGCTTGTCGTCTCGTCCCGGATGTTCTTCTGGTAGCCTCTCACGAGAGTGTCCAGGCGTTCCTTCTACTTGCTTTATACGCCCTACCTGTTTCGACAGGGGGACTATCGTACTCCTATTTGGGAATCGCTGTCAAAATGGCTATTCAGAATGGAATGCATAGGAAGTTTGGAGGGGAAGGATGTGATACGAGGATTGTGGAGATTAGAAATCGCGTTTTTTGGACGGCATTTACTTTGGATAAGTATGATTACCTACAGGAGACCAACTGGTAATCTGTGCTAAAGGTTTTACGGTAGGAGAATCAGCATTTTCCACGGTCGTCCGGCGTCAATTGCAAAGTCGGATATTAGTACCGATCTCCCACGCGATACATTATCGTTTCCGACGCCAAAGTATGCAAATATGATGGCGTTCATCAGACTGAGCGAGTGGTTGGGGGATGTAGCAGAGACACTGTAAGCAACTTTGCTATCGCCGCTTGGGTCTCGCAGAGTGCGCCCAGCCACGTACTGACCTCCTTTGGCGCAGAAACCTCCTCAAAAGCAGCCCTAAGAAATTTGTACTGGATAACATGAACCGCCTCGTTCAGCTTGGCTCCCATATCGCACGGTGGTGGTCCAGTTTACCCTCGACCATCGAATGCAGAGACACCACTCCCGATAGCCCCTTGATGCGCCAAAACACTCATCTTACCCTCGCATATCTACTGATACACATCTACATGGGTCGACCATTCATGTTCGCGAGCGATCGCTGCTTTCCCTCCAACGCCGATGAAGAATCAATCTCGAGCTCGAGCTCAAGCAATGACAATGACCCCCGCATAACGCTAGTCAATGGCTGCATTCAAGCCGCCATTTCCACCTTACACACACTTCACACCCTCTCGATCAAAGCGGGCCACTGCCGCGCGTCCTACACGGAGTTTAGCTCTTGCCGTGCCGCACTCCTAGTGATACTAGCGGACCGACTGATCTCAAGAGATCTAGACCGTTTCAGAGCGGAGTTGGAACAGGGCATGGGTATGATTAGGCGCATGAGTGGAGGGAGCTCTAACGAGTCTGAGATTTCGTATCTTGTATCGTTGGATAAGGCGATTCAGGCGGCTCTTTTGAGTGGGGATGAAAATGGGAGTGGCGAAGGTGTTGGTCAACGGTTTGGGGAGGACGGTCAAGGGCCTGGGCAGTCTGCCTATGCGAGATTCAAGCAATGGACCAGTGCCGTGAAGGGGGCCGTGGGCTTTTCTTCTAGTGCTTCCTTTACGCCGGGTCTTGAACTTGCCTTGTTTAGTCCACTTTCTTTCATGAACTCGGACTTTCTATCTGGTTCCGCTGAGACTGGGGTATCTGGCTTGGTAGACCCCTGGCCTAGTTGTGGCACTGAACTCCATCCTGATGCTTTTACTTCCCTCCCTCCCGGATGAATGTCAAACAAAGCACCCTGGGGGATGTGTTGTATTTCCTCTTCTGTCTGCTATCTAGCCAAATACCACATACTGTACACGCTTGATCCACGGCTTTCTCCCATGCTCCTCGTTCTCCAACAGCCTATTCATCTCATCCGCCTTTTCAAGCTCATCAAAGACAATCGCCGGCTTGAAGTCCATATCTTTCGACTTCACAATCTTCGTCTTGAACCACCACTGTACAACTGGTTAACACTTTCCTTCTCTCAGTCCGCAACCCACCTCAACAAACACAGAGAAGAAAAGGTAAAGAAATAATAACATACCTTGTAAGCAAAATAATCAAGGAAGAACAACGGCGCCGCAAGATACGTCGAGAAGAAACTCTTCGCGCTCCCCTTCTCGCCAAACGGGAAGCAAGCGAGGTAGAACTCGCACCCGAAAATGAACAGCACAATCAGCAGGCTAAAGTACTGCGCGTATGGCGTGAGTAGACCCTTGAATGGGAGAGTCGCCAGATCTTTTCCCTGAGCGCGGAGACCGGTCCGGAAGCGCAGATGCGCTATGTAGATTGAGGCCCATTGGAAGAGGGTTGCTATTGCCACCTGCATCAAGTACCCCGGGGTCAGTATGGGCTTACCCTAGCATAGGTTGAATGGTAGGAAAGAGGGGATAAGAGATACCAGCGACGAAAACCACCCATAAACCACCGTTCCCGTCGAATCAACATTCAAATAACAAAGCCCACCACCAAGCGTCAAACAGATCGCCGTACTCACCCACGGCCGGCCCGCCTTATCCTTCCGTCCAAAAACACCATGGATGATTCCCAAATCAGACAGCGCTGTGAGACTGCGACTTGCAACATAAACACTTGTAATCCCGCAACTGATCACGCTGAGAAAGATGAACCCATTGATGGCGTGCGCGAGACCCCAGACGTCTGCGCGCTTCAGCGCGATCACGAAGGGGCTGCCTAGTGTGCCGCTGCCGTTGACCAGGTCCGGGTCGTTGGACGGCACGCACATGCCCACGAGCCAGATATTCACAACGAAGAAGGTAAACATGCGCCAGAAGACGGGGCGGACGGTCTTTTTGATTGTGTGCCGCGGGGAGGCGACTTCGCCGGCTATTACGGCGATGTGCTCGCCTGTGGAATAAATTAGGTTTAGCACCTGGCTAACTTTTGAGGTCAAGGGATATAGTAGAGAGGACTAGGCGACATACCACCCCCGAAACTAAAAGCGGCCTGGACAAAACTCTTCGCAATTCCTTTAATGCCATTATTAAACGCGCCGGGATTCTTCCAGTAGGTAAAAATAATCGGGCCCCCCGTTGCCGCAATCCCACCGGAGGTCATGATGAACATGAAGCAGATCATGAGCACGACGGCAACGCACTTGACGAAGGACATGTAGTACTCAATATACCCGTAGATCCGGACATGGAAGACGTTTGCGACGGCCATGGTTGCCAGGAAGACTGTTATGTACGCTGCTAGCGGGAGGGCGTTGGTGGATTCCCAGAATTGGAGAACGCTGACGGCGGCTGTTATTTCAGCGGGGATTATCATTACCCACTGGCCATAAAGTCAGCCTGGACCATGTATACACATATAAGGAGGGGCGGAAGCATGAAGGGAAAACTCACGGCAAACCAGAAGTTGATACCGATAGCGAAGCCAAATGCCGGGTCGACAAACTCGGAGCATTGCCGGATGAAGCCACCGTGGAGCGGCATGAGGGTTGTCATTTCGCCGATGGAGGAGTACTGCGCGTATACGATGATTCTAGGATATAATTAGCATTGTGAATGTGGAAGGGGCGGTAAGTATAGATGCTTACGCTGTCAGAGTATAGGTCACCGCAAGGCCAGCAGGACCAGCTGCATCCATTAGCACGTCCAGCTCCCTCGTCGCAGTGGTCTCCGTATACGTACCATAATGCAACGCCTGTCCAGTCCCAACCCATAGACCCGTTCCAATTCCGGCACCAAAGGTCATCATCATGACCTTCCGCCTGGTGAGAGACCGGTGATATCCCACGTCAACATCATGAGGGTTGATTGTCGTAGCACATCCCCGGACTTCTGTTGAAGACGTAGCAACGCGCTCGATATCGGCTTGGGCGCTCACAGGCCCTTTCAGCTCTATTCCATCTCGGGCAATCTGTTTCAAAGATTCACCCATTGTGACTGGGAGGAAGACCTGTGTGTGATTTAGGACCGGCCCAGCAGAGGGGTCTACATTCATATACCCCGGTATCTCTCGCCACAGCCCTATCTATACTGCTCCAATTCCAAGCTTGGAAACGCCTTATCAGAGCCTGTTATTATCCGACCATCCGGCGGGATCAAACCGGAAATCTCCAACCCCGCCGGGATCGAGTTGGAGACTTGGAGCACAGCAGTGACTCTAGTGAGGGGTACGCCGTCGTTGATAAGTGATACTGACCCCAAGTCCGGTCTCTCACCCACAATCACACAAATAACATAGCATTCACAACCCTGCGAACAGGAACAATGTCCTCCAAAAACGTCGTCTTCGACGTAGTCGGCACCCTAGTCGGCTACGACCACCTCTTCACCGCAATCGACAAGCAACTCGGCGAGCGGCTACGAGCAGAAGGCGTAAAACCCTCACTACTCGGCTATACATGGATCGAAGTCGCCGAGCGCGAGTACACATACCTCAGCATGTCCGGCAAGTACACCGTCTTCGCAGATGTCTTCCGCGCGCTATTCTACCGGATGCTGTGGATGGCGGGGATCAAGGAACCGCGGGAATTCGCAACGGAGGAGGATCTAGAGTATATAATGGGTGAATATGCGAATTTGAAGCTTAGGCCTGGCGCGAAAGAGTGCGTGCAGAAACTTAGGGATGCTGGGTTTAGGGTTTGGTGCTTTACGGCGGGTGATGTTAAGCGTGTGGGCGGGTATTTTGCGCAGGAGGGCGTTGATATGCCGGCTGAGGACCTTTTGTCTTGTGATACTGCTGGGGTTGGGAAGCCGGATCCTGAGGCTTATAGACCGTTGTTGGAGAGGCTGATCGCGGAGAATGAAGGCAGGATTCCTTGGTTTGCGGCTGGGCATATGTGGGATGTTTCGGCGGCCAGGAGGGCTGGGTAGTCTGCCGCATCTTTGGTCATTGATATCTGCTAATGTGGTTGTAGGTTTAAAGGAGCATATACTGCGGTATGGGAGAAGGAGCCTTTGACGGAACTATTTGGGGAGATGGATGTCATTGACGACACTCTACCTGGAATGGCCGATAAGATCATTGCGCATCAGGCTGCTTCTTAATACCAGTCTCTATGTGGCTGTAATATTGTGAATGGCATTTAGATTGCATCTAGAAGAATCTTTTGTATATAATGGAAGGAACCGGCTGAGAGTGAGATAAAAGCCTTCATCTACTCTAGCAGTCACCGAGAGGCTGGTACTAATATCCCTACGATCCCAGTAACTGTGACTATATAGGAGTCGTTAAGAGCCTGCTTTATCAGAGCGAGTTGAAAGAAAGTATATCTTCTGCTATGAGAGGAAACGTCGAGGGGCACCCCCTGTCCAAACCATACCATGTCAGGATTCCGTTCTACTCCAAAAGATACCAGAACTGTCCAATCCAACAGTCGATAACATCGAATCAACCTCGGCAAAGCCACCCCATATCACCTACTCCAACGCCCTAAGAATAATCGACATTCCTACCGGCACCACCCGGCGGCATAGATACCCCCAAACCGGCGATAAACCGGCTGCTTACAGACCCAACGATCTGCCCGTGCCATAAAAAAAACAATATTCCTACCTACGTAGATCACCTCGACCGTACGCGGTACACCGTTAAGAATAGGAATTCCTACACCAAGACCATCACAATGACCAAGCCCACTCTAGCCGCCAACTCAATAACCTCCTTCTGGCGCACCGAGCCACACCCACTCGACAGCCACCGTACCACGCAGTGCCTACCCTCAGAAGCCGACATTGTAATTATCGGTGCAGGATACGCCGGCGCGTCCGTTGCACAACATATCCTACAGCAAACGCAAACAGCTGGGGATCCGTTGAATGGGAGTAGGCCGAATATTGTTATTCTCGAGGGGAGGGAAGCGTGTTCGGGGGCAACGGGGCGGAATGGTAACCTACACTTCTCTTCTCTTCTCCTCTTAAACTCTACCTATGAGCCATGATTAGCAATGGATAGCTGATGTGCATAAAGGCGGCCACCTAAAGCCAGACCCCTACAACCGCATCGCAACGTTGGCATCCGAGCACGGGATTGATTCCGCGCGTGAAGTCGCCGAGTTCGAGGCCCGGCATGTCGACGCTATACAGGAGCTCGTTGAGAAGGAAAAAATCGACTGCAATCTGACCGTTACGGAGGCGATCGATGTGCATACGAGTCTAGCGCACGCGAAAGGTCTCAAGGAGGGATATGACCGGTTAGTCGCTGGGGGTTGTGAACCGACGGCGAGGACGCGGTATGTTGGGACTCGGGATGCTGAGGAGGTATGTATATACATCACGTTCAATACACCTGAATTGAATCCAAGGAGCCGTCACGACAAGGAGGAGAATGGCGCTGACTGACAAATTTAGTTCTCCGGTGTAAAAGGCGCTGCGGCGTGCTTCACCTACAAGGCTGGCCACCTCTGGCCATACAAGCTAATCATGCATCTGCTCGAAAAGGCCATCCAGGCGGGTGTCAACCTGCAAACGCATACACGCGTCACATCAATCAGACCATCCAAATCATCCTCACCTACATCTACATCAACTTATCGATACACCCTATCCACTCCCCGCGGCACCATAAAAGCAAAAACCGTCATCGTCGCAACAAACGGCTACACATCCTCCATCCTCCCCCAATACAAATCCCTTATCGTCCCCGTGCGAGGAACATGCGCCCGGATCGTCGTTCCTCCCAATGCATCTAATCCCAGACTAACGCTTACAAAGTCATACACGATTCGCCATAATACCTGGAACTACGACTACTTGATCCCGCGCGGCGACGGGAGCATTATCGTCGGCGGGGCAAGACCGGCGTTTTACCATGATACGAAGAGCTGGTATGGCGTTAGCGATGATAGTAAAGTTCTTGAATCGGCGGTGAGGTATTTTGATAGCTATATGCAGAAGACGTTCGTCGGGTGGGAGGGGAGCGCGGCGTATACGGATCGGGTTTGGACGGGGAGTATGTTATGGCACCCATTCAATCCGTTCTGCTTTGCTTGTTCGGCTTATTGATATTCTGACGATTTGTCTACACAGTAATGGGCTACTCGTCCGACAACCTACCGCACGTAGGAAAAGTCCCAGGAGAAGAAGGACTATGGATTATTGGCGGGTTTACGGGCCATGGAATGCCACAGATTTATCTTGCTGCGGAGGGCCTGGCGAAGATGGTTGTCGCTGGGGTTGGGTTTAGGGAGAGCGGATTACCGAGGCTCTTTGAGACGACGCAGGAGAGATTGCATTCGAGGGTTAATCGGATGGTTGGTGCTGCCGCAGCGGACGGGACCTCGGGGAGGAATAATGGTAACGGGGCGAGGCTTTGATGAGCCCTAATCTTCGTAGAGAGGCAGGGAGGTTGAACTGAGTGCAAGAACAGGCTGCATAACATAACCAACCCTTGAAACTCCAAGCGAACTATACGAAAACGAGCAATTTCCGCCGAGATTCTCCTTGTCAGCGTGGGGAATCTGGTTTAATGACTCGAAACATCCACTCTCGTTGCAAGTATACCCCACAGTGGGCGAGGCCACGAGTTGGTGATCCACAGTCATACGTATGATCTTTGCGACGTTGGAGTCTAGTCTCGTGTCAGAAACCAAATAGAACACTTGCATTGTATTATCATTGGACGCCTGCAGACGAAGCAGCACTCAGACGTTCAAGCCATGCATACAGTGAAAACAGAGTACTCCATAACTCTATGCTTTGATACTCAGAGTCAAGACACCACGTATTGTGCTCGGGAGTCGGAATAAGGAGAAGTGGGTCTATGGACCTTCCAGGACAATCTGGAGAACTCCTTATCACTTTATCCGATATCACCGCCGAATAAGAGCTCAAGATGGCGCTTAATAAGGCCTCCTGAGCTTCATCTTCCCCACCGTGTTCGACGATAACCCTGTTTGCCGCGTCGACGAGCCCCTTGGCATGATCCTTTTCCGCGTGGCACATATGGGGCATGCGTCAGCGTTCTGCATTGCGGAGGCCTCTTCGGTCGTTTATCTTCGTGAACCTCCCAAGACCGCAGGATTCGTTTGAGTTTCCAGTGTCCAACAATGCCCTCATGTCTCGCTCGAACTGGAGTTTCTCCCCGCGACGCCGCTGCTCCCAGCTGAGGCCTTCATTGCTATGGATTGTCGTTGCGAGTGCGGCCGTCAGTGGTCTTTATCTGTTTTACCACTTCGTTGTTCCGCAGCTGAACCGATTTGACTTTCACAGCAACTTGAGCTGGTATGACCTTGGCGCATACGGTTTCGGGCCATCCAGGGGTTATGCGTCCTTCGAGTACGAATCGCCAGTCGTGGAAATTATCGAGTCGACAAACGGCACTGGATGTGACCCCCGATACACGTTCCTCACACCGCGCGGCGACTCAGTCGAACAGCATGGGCCCATGATCCTCGATGCGCAAGGAGAGCTTGTGTGGATGAAGCATAACTGGGAGACTACTCAAGACTTCAAGGTCCAACGGTATCGAGGGGAGGATTACCTCACATATTGGGAGGGTAGCCAAATCGAGAGCAGGGGTTTTGGGTCGTGGTATATGGTATGTTGCTGATATTCTGCCATTTGGTCATAACTAACGTGTCAGCTTGACTCGACGTATACTGTTCGATACGTGATCAACCCGGTCGGAGATTACGGCGGCGACTTGCATGAATTCCATATCACCAACAACGACACGGCTTTGATGACGGTATACGATCCAAGTCTGGCAGATCTATCCCCGATAGGTGGCCCTGAGATAGGCTGGATCCTCGACTGTCTGATTCAAGAGATCGATCTGGTGACTGGGGAGTTGATCTTTGAATGGCGGGCATCAGAACACTTTCCCATCAACAGCACTTTCGAGGTCTTCACAGGCGAGACAGGCAATGAGCGAGACTCGGCTTTTGATTGGTTCCATATCAACAGTGTCGACCAGGATGGGCAGGGGAACTATATCATTTCATCAAGACACCTACACTCGGTCAGCTGTATCTCGCGACATACGGGCGAGTTTCTATGGACGCTCGGTGGGAAGACGAATGACTTCTTGGATCTTTCCGACGGCGAAGCAACAGATTTTTCATGGCAACATGACGCTCGGTGGCACGAGGATAGCAAGACTCTGACTTTGTTCGACAACTCAGTACACGCCTATGATGATCCGGATGCAGCGAGCCGCGCCATGGTGATCTACCTGGACATACCCAACCGTGAGGCCACCCTTCGAGCTGATTATTACCACCCATCATATATAAATTCGGTCTCTCAAGGGAACGTTCAGGTGCTAGATGATAGCGGTCGTGTTTTGGTTGGCTGGGGTCACAGTGCGGCGTACAGCCAGTTTAGCGCAGACGGGCTGTTGGAATGCAACGTCCACTTCGGGGCGTCGGCATTCTTTGATTTTGGGCGTGTGGTGTCGTATCGGATCTTCAAAGGAGACTGGGTTGGAAACCCTCAGACTCGGCCTGATGCTGCTGTGATAGGAGACACGGCGTACGTGAGCTGGAACGGTGCGACAGAAGTCACAAGCTGGCGACTCGAGTCCTGGGTGCCTGAGGAAGCGCCAAATATCAGAGCCCCGGCAGTGGAAGAAATTACAGTGGTAAGCGTCTTCGATAAGGTCAGCTTCGAGACCGAGGTCACTCTCCCGGCTGAATTGGACAGCCCGGTGTTCCGTTTTGCAGCCTTGGACCGAAATGGCAACGTTCTGGCAGTGACAGATCCCTTGCAACGCGAGGTCGAAGGCTCTGCTATTGATGATCTCCTCAACGCCGAGCACTGGATTGTAGGAACCGCCCTGGTTGCTGGCACATGCGGTCTTGTTGCTGCGTTGGCTAGAATCTGCAGGTCGCCTCGGTCACACCGTAAAAAACCCTGGCCCCGGAATGAATACCAGCTTGTTCCATTCGGTCGTGAAAACACTGAAAGTGCTTGATCCCTAGTCGCTTTCTCTCGGCTGCTGACGTTGATGACTG
Organism: Aspergillus undulatus; assembly: GCF_047715775.1. Lineage (NCBI taxonomy): Eukaryota > Fungi > Ascomycota > Eurotiomycetes > Eurotiales > Aspergillaceae > Aspergillus > Aspergillus undulatus. The sequence continues at coordinate 20,010 of NW_027396664.1, forward strand.
CTCTATGGAAGGCGCGTCCGGTGGCTCCTTCCTCGTTTGTGAGAGCAAAACTTCACCCATACCACGGGGGCGAGTGACTCACGATGTTTGCTGTTCTGGCTCTCAGTACCATCAATACGATATCCTGCAGCATTACCAATTGTCTTCGTTGACCGAAATCTCCCTGTAACGATGCCTCCCCATTGCGGCGCTTCGAATGACAGCTTCACGCAAGAAGTGAACCTCTTCGCCCGTACCATATTCAACAGGGCCGTCGCAGCATCCAGCTCGAACCCAGCCGATCTGGAACTGAGCAGGATCAAGACAAGAAAGAGGTTCAATGCGATAGTCGAGCGTCACAACCAGGTTCCAATAAGCGACGTTCAGTCTGGTCGAGCGTCTCTTGTCCGAGATATATGTGACGAGTTTCCTGAGGCCGGGCCGCCGCCGGGGCATCTGCTCAAACTGGAGAGGCTGTCTGTCCTGAATCAGGACCATTGGGGGCTCGACGAGCATGCGAAGGAGTTCCGGTGCCTTGCGTCTTCACTCCCGTCAAGGCATCGGTCGGTTGCAGTGGACTATTTTGTTCGCAGCTTGTCGGATGACGTGTCGCGAAGAATATTGAGGGGTATTTTTGCTGCCATGGAGTGCAGCAATATGCCGTGCAGTGTGGATGATATCATTACGATTGCTCGGGCGGTTGAAGGGACGGATATGAGTGATCTTGTATCGACTGATATGCTTGATGTATTGCTTTCCGACATGAGATTGCTTTATGATTTGATTGCGGCTCAGAACACCATTATCAAGGCCCAGAAGAAACAGATCGTCGCTCAGAAGAACCAGCTTTACATATTGCGAGGCCTTGAACGGGACAGCTCAAGCGATATTGGGACCGATGCCGCAGATCATGGATCGGTTCAGAGTGAAGCGAAGTCTGATTCGGAGATTAAGCGTGCCTCACCTTGCACTACCCAGTGAACGGTGGTTTGGCCATTGCCTACTCAAACATATCTATGTATCCTAGCTCTATTGCTACCGTGACAGTGTCTTCCGCAGTGGTATCAAGTTCGCTGAACAGGCTCATGCAACAGCTCAGTAATCAAGGGTCTGTTTGATCGCATCATATATTCCTACCCTCAATTAGCAATTGTAACCCACGGAAACTGAACGAGTACTCACTCGCAACATCGGGAAGAATCAGCTTCTCGTACGTCAACCCGGTATGCGTGCTCCATCCCGCCACCCGCTTGACTGGTGCCTCCAGCCTCAAAAATGCCCCAGACTGAATCGTTGCGGCAACCTCAGCACTAACACCATAATTCATCATACTCTCATGCACCACAATCGCCCTCCCTGTCTTCTTCACACTATCCAGCACCGTCTCCCGATCCCATGGATATATAGTCCGCAAATCGATGAGCTCCACGCTTGCACCCAATGCCTTCTCCGCGGCCGCAATTGCCGCCGAACAGAGATATAGCGGTTGTCCGTACGAGATTATCGTTACGTCCTCCCCTGGCTTGACGACATCGGCTTTGTTAAGTGGGATGGTGTAGTACTCGTTCGGGACGTGTTCAACTGCCGCGCGGTAGAGAACCTTGGGCTCCATAAAGACAACGGGGTTTCTACTTTCGAATATGGACGAGAGGAGCAGGCCTTTTGCTTGAGAAGGTGAACGCGGGATCACTACCTGTAGTCCGGGGATGTGAGCGAACAGTGACTCGGGTGATTGTGAGTGGTATCTTCAGAGTATATATAGTTAGCCGCCGCCACCATCACTGCGCTATCCAGGAAAAGAAACTTACAAAGCCCCATGCCCAACAGCACCACACGGCATCCGCACAACCAATCCGCCGACATTCCCACCCGTTCCCCCTTCCCGATACCGAAATTTCGCCGCCTCATTAACAATCTGATCAAACGCGGGGAAGACATAGTCAGCGAACTGGATCTCGGCAACGGGCTTCATGCCCTCCGCTGCAGCACCAATCGCAAACCCGACAATTCCCTGCTCTGTCAGGGGCGTATTGAAGACTCTCTCACTTCCAAACTCCGTCTGCAGATCCATGCTGCACCGAAACACCCCGCCGAACGCGACGTCCTCGCCGAAGAGCATGACCTGATTGGAATTTGCGAGGGCGGTGCGCAGCGCGGCGTTTATAGCTTGGTAGAGATTCATGGATTTCGATGTGGACGAGGGTGGGAGGTCTAGAGACGACGAGAGCGAGGAGGGCGTGTGGTGCAGTAAGGGCGTGGATTTGTAGTCTATTGGGAGGTTTAAGCGGGTTGAGGGTGTTGGGGCTGTAGAGAAGGCCCGGGTGGGGAGCCGGAGCCCGCGGTATGGTCGTAGGAGCGATGTCATTGTGTGTATTTGGAGATGAGTAGAGGAAGGAGAGAAAGAGGGAGCACCCCTAGTGTTGATGCTTTATCTGCCCCAGACTGAGATCATGCGGGGAAGGCCGCGGATAACCGAGCATCTGTTAATGCCTTGTTGCCTGGCTTCAGTTACAGTCACGTGTTAGCAAGAAGATGCATCACGTGATTTTTGCTCTCATTGACCACTGTCCACTGGGCAGTTTGATGAGCGTCTTCAACTCCGAATTCTTCGCAACTGCGAGGCCGGACATCACGGATCTCCTGTTAATCTGAGTGCTCAGGGGACTCTGATTTGGTCTATCCGATGACCTTACAAGTTCTCTGATGCGTACTCTACATGTGTTGGGAATCACAACAAAGACCCGTTCCCGCCGATCCGCACACGCGTCGATGTCATGGTGACAATGATTCCTACTGACAGTCGCCGTTTGTTGTCCCTATCAAGTCATTCACTATACGGCGCTGGCCATGGCGCGTGTGTTGAGTTCCGAGGATGTCGTCAACAGGGTAAACAGGTCTCACGCCGATCAAGGGATGCTATCGATACCCCTTGACTTGTCTGCAATCGCCATTTCAAGTTTCGAATCAGAGTCCAAGTCAATTCTTTTTCTTTCACCCTTTGACCGACGAGATCATGCTCTTGCCATTGAAGACCTGTTGCGCATATCCAGAACCGTGTCTGGCATTCGATATTTAGCGTGGCATGGATCGCCAACGAGCTGCCGAGAGAGCTCTTCATGATCAGATCAATATTCTACCCCACTCGCAGCTGTTGCTCGTTTTTTCGGGGCTGGCAGTCTCGTTGCTCATTGCATTTGTGGACCAAAATGGCATCAGCGTCACGCTCCCTACCATCGCCGAAGACCTCAACGCCCAGAATACGATATTCTGGGCTGGGACTTCCTCCTTGATCGCGAACACCACCTTTACTGCCGTGTATGGCCGACTCTCTGATATTGGTCGTACGGCGGTTTACTTGTCTATGCTGGTCCTACTCTGCGTATCCGACGTTTTGTGCGGCGTTTCGGTTAATCCCGAGATGTTTTACGTCTTCGGAGGGCTAGCTGGAATAGCTGGTGGAGGTACCAACTCCTTGACTTTGATTATCGTGTCTGATATCGTGACCCTGCAACAACGAGGAAAGTATCAAGGTATCACTGGTGCAGCCTTGGGGTTGGGAAACAATATCGGATCCTTTATCGGTGCCGTATTCACCATGAAGTCCACCTGGAGGGGCTCCTTCTGGCTCATTGCTCCCTTAGCTGCGTGCTCAGCAGTAGTAGGATATTTCCTCGCCCCAAACAGCCATAAGAAGGACAGCCTTTCCACCAGTGCGAAGCGTATCGATTTCTGGGACATGATTCATTCTTAGATCATCCGCTGCTGTTATACTTCTACTCATTCCCATATCTGGTGGAGGGTCCTACTTCGACTGAAAATCCGCCCTGGTAATTAGCATGCTTATTATCGGCAGTTGCGCGCTCATTGCCTTCTTCTGGTCGGGTAGAAAGTTGCTGCCCTTCCAATGCTTCCAGATACGGAACCCATTGACTGATTCCTACCGAGCTGACACTTCAAAGTTGCTCTGTTAAAAAACAAGATCATTTGCGCTCTTTTTCTCCAGACCGCCCTTTTGGGAGCTGTTTTGCAGGCCCACGCCTACTATCTACCCCTCTACTTCCAGAATGCCCGCGGCTGGAGTTCAATCGTGTCAGCTGCATTAATGTGCCGAAGATGGTCTGTAATTCACTCGCTTCAGTCATTTCTGGTTTCTACATTTCCCGCCGCGAGCGATACGGCGAGCTCATCTGGCTCGGTTTCGGGCTATGGATCATGCCCTTACCTTCCACCACCGCAGTCTTTTGCTAACTCTTCCAGCGGTTCCGGTCTCAGAATCCAATTCAACCGAACAACGAGCCCAGCTGCCATCGTAGTCATAGGCAGCGTCGCAGGCGTCGGAATGGGAAACACATTTCGGCCCACACTGATCGCATTCCTGTCCCACTGCACGAAAGCTCAGCGCGCCGTAGCGATATCTGACCGGAACTTCTTTCGCTGTCTTGGCGGAGCATGCAGTCTTGCTGTTTCGGCTGCAGTGTTGCAGGCGGCTCTTCGGTCGAATCTGCCAGTGGGATACAAAAACCTTGCGCATTCCACATACTCGCTTCCGTCGAGGGATGGGATCTCTGATGCAGATTGGAGCTCTATACTTAATGCATACGCGGCAGCATCGATGGCGATTTTTATCTTGCAGGTACCGCTGGTAGGTGCTTGTTTTCTGCTGTGTGTGTGTTTGTTCGAGATCGGGGGTTGGAACTGCCGAAAGAGCCAGGTGAGGAGGAATCGAATACGCAGAGCCAACCAGCCGGCGACCAGCCATCGAGCGCCCTTAATACGAGCAAACTTGATTCAAAAAGAGAAAACCCCCATGGTCGCTCGCAAGCCGTTTGAGTGAGTTTCAGGACCGCTTCCACTTGGCTCGGTCGAGCAATACCCAGCACTTACCACAAGCTCCGCGTGAGCAAGAAAGCTCATTATGGAGCAATCACCGGTTTCCGCCCCTAGAGCCACTGCAGCGCTGTCTTGTCGTAGACAATATGAATATATCATGATGGTCCATGTTGACTAGAGCGCGTAAGGCGTGCCAGGTAGCTGGCAGCCGAGGACGATGCCGTTTTTTTGGCGCCATCCTCCAATATATAAGTATCTTGGCCCCATTATACAACCTTTGTCATATAATGTCTCTCGCAAGCCATGCATTCTTTGTGCTACATGTTCAAGTTGACCAGCTGTAACCAAGAGTTCGTATCTGCAAGCTGGTGTACCTCGGCGCAAACCCCGCTTCACTCGCCCCTCATCCCCTCTTTGACCTCCACAGACCCAACGTCCAATATAACCAACAAGAAACACCACCACCAGAGAGCATCCAAACACACTCACAGTCTCACTATCCACCATGGCCAATGCAGTCAAGCCCCCCTGCCACGTCTCCGGCACGGCTTTCATCACCGGCGCCGCATCAGGTACGCCGAGCCCAAAACCCAAACCCCGAACCCAACACCTACTCCCCCACCAAGAGCACCCAGTAAATAGCCAACTCAGCCCAACCCTAACAGCAGCCTCATCACCGCAGGAATCGGCAAATCCATAGCCCACATCTTCGCCCAGAACGGCATATCGGGCCTCGCCCTCGCAGACATAAGCGCCCCAGCCCTCTCATCGAGCCTTCACGAACTTAGCACTGCGTACCCCCACATCCGCATCGAAACATTCACCATGGACGTAACGAAAGAAGAAGACATCGCGGCAGCCGTGAAGGCCACAAGTGAGAGATTTGGCCGCATCGATATCTCGATTCACGGGGCGGGTATAGCGGGGACGCATACGGCGACGCATGACTTCAGCTTGCAGGATTGGAGAAAGACGATTGATGTTAATCAGACGGGCGTTATGCTTTGTGATAAATGGGTCGTTGGGCAGATGTTGGGACAGGAGTTAGTTTGCGGTTCCTTTCCAGATTGCAAATTGGGATGCGGGTTAGGTGTTGACGAGTGCTGATGTTGTTTAGGTTGAAGCCGGGGTATGAAGGGCGTGGGATCATCGTTAATATTGCGTCTATGTTTGGTGTTACGACGCCACCAGGGTGGTTGGGTGGTGTTGCATATAGCGCGGCGAAACATGGTATGTCTGGAACAGCCAGTCACTCAATACACGCTTTGGACTCAGCTAACATTAGGCCCTTATATAGCTGTCGTCGCAATAACCAAGATTGTACGCCCCCCCGCAATGTCTTCGGTCAGTACTAGAAAGAATTCTAACCAACCACAGGACGCAAAAACATACGCGCGAGAAGGCATCCGCATAAACGCCATCTGCCCAGGGTAAGCATCCCATATCAACCATTCAAGCATCCTCAATACCCAAAGCAATCAGATACCTAACCCGTTTTCCAACGCTCCAGCTACGTCGACACGCCCCTCATAAACACAGGCCTCGAATCCGGCGTTCTCAGCCCCGAGGTCGAAAAGACAGCACTGAAGCGGCCCGCGAATCCAGAGGAGATTGCAGACGCGGTGTTGTTCCTTACGTCGCGGATGGGGAGTTATATGTGTGCCGGGTCGCTTGTTGTCGATGGAGGGTATACTGCTTGATCTTTGGGGATTCTCTTTGTGAAGGAACTACTATGTTCGACCGCTTGTATTGAAAGGTGAATACTAGGGCTTGTGATGTTTCTGTTAGTTTTGAGCAGGTACAACGGTGGACCTCCCGGGGCCTGTGGGTAGCTCCTTCCCTTTATAGGATGCTATGCTGGTTGCACCTTCCTCTTGGATCATGATTTGAATTCATCTCGGATGGCAGGAGCTATCGGGCGCCTTGCAGAGTTAAGCCTGAACTGTTTGATGATCGCACCTTCCTACAATAGTGGAACTTTTAGATGAGGGAAGGGTCGAATACACTGCATGATGTTCTGATATTGTGGCACTATTCCGTGGTATATTCTCTCAACATAAAATGGATTTGAAGGCGGCAACATTACGAACATAGATAAACCACGTGAAGAAAACGCCTCAAAGCCACTGACTAACCTCATCCCCAACATCCCCAACATCCTCCTCATCCTCCTCATCCTCCTCATCCTCCTCATCCTCCCCATTATGCCCATTAATCCTCCTATACCTCCGTCCAAATCTCCTTCCACCACCACCAGGCGAGCCAAGTGCAAGCCTCTTCGCAACCTCATTCGCATCAAACAGACTAACCAGCTTCCGCTTCCCACTCCGTCCCTGCGAGTCCACGTCACGGCAAAGATTATACACATCGCGCTCAGTCCAGTTCTTCCTCTCAGCAGGAATCTCCGTCTCCCGCTTTACAAACTTCTCGGGCGCCTTCCAGAGCACAGAACAAGAGCTTTGATCGCGAAAGGCACGCGAAGGCGCAGTAGGCGGGTCGGCGGTCATTTTCGCGACCCATTTGTTCTCTGCTAGTTCGGCGGGTGTGGAGCCCACTGCGTTTTCGCGGTGCAGGAGGTCTGGCCGGCGGGATAGGAAGAGCGTGAGCGGGGTGCCCTGCAGGGCATTGACTGCGTTATGTAGCGCTGTGTTCCCGGAGCCGTCGAGGAGCTCGAGGTGTTTCTGGCCTTGGCCTTGGCCCTTTTCGTCGGCGAGGTCGAGGAGGGTGGTTAGGGTTTCTGTGGCGGAGGCGTCGGATATCCCAGTGTGGTACTTTGTGCTCATCCAGAGGGCTAATGGGGTTAGGGAGCCCGGGTGTGCTGAGCAGCGCTCGGTGAGCATTGAGGGGATGAGGCGGGGGTCGATGAGATCTAGCATTGTTGAGAGGCGGGCTTCTTTATAGTTCACCTTTGAGTTGAGGGCCAGGTGCAGCAGGTTCATTCCTTCCTTCCCGCGGATGGTCTGGTTTGCACCGGCGGAGATGAGAGTTTGCGCAAAGTGGGCTTTGTGTGTTTGGAAGGTTATGGCGAGGGGAGTGTACTCGTCCGCGGACTTGACTTCGAGGTATTGGGGGAAGTTGGCGACGAGGTATTCGACTAGGCGTTGGGAATCGTCGGTTTGAGCGGCGAGCACGGCGCAGTGTAGGACGAGGTCTCCTGTTGTCATGGTTAGTACTCTCGCGGTGCATCAACAACAGGACGTGGAAAGCCCTTACGTCTCGACCCCAACCACTCCAAAATCGACTGCTCCAGCCCCTTCTTCGACATAGCCAGTTTCTTCAATCGCGCATCTTTCCTGTGAGCCTTCGCAAACTCCGTATAGTACCGTCCAGGCGCAGTACTCAAAAACCACTCTACAACTTCCAAATTCCCCTCGCGGGCCGCAAGCAACAGCGGCGGATTCATATCCATCGCATGCGTAATAGGCATTCCACCACCTTGGGCAGCCCAGTCCGCGCGCTTTTTGCCGTGCACCGAGAGCCCCTGGTAGTACTTCGGCTTCTCCTTGACTTCGACGCCGCTCTTCTCGGCGAGCTTGTCGAGGGGTAATCCGGCGCCCGTGCGCTTGATGAGTTCTTCCAAGCAACGAATGCGGCCGAGACGCATGGCGAGGATGAAATCTGGATGGGGAAGGGTATAGATTGTTGATGGTTGTTCTGCCCGGCTCTGTGTCTGGTCGTTCTTCTTATTCTTTCTGGCGATAAGCTCCTGCCCCATAGTGATGAGCAGTTTGAGGAGCTCGACGTCGTCTTTCCAGATTGCATACTCAACTAGGTCGTTGATGCTCCTCGGGTCTTCCGCTGAGCGCTCGAATTCCTTTAGGAAGTAGTTGATATGGCATCGACCCTGCAGGACCGACTCGGGCGAGATCTTGCTCTCAACGGCGTTCTTGGTCTCACCGATATTTTCGACGGTGAACTGGTCGTCGATGTCATGCGTATCGAGCTCGATCTCGTCCGAACCTTCTTCATCAGAGTGCAACTCGTCGTCGCTCTCTGGGACAGTCGCAATTCGGTACCGCGTGTTGTTTTTCTGTTCGTCCGGCTTGTATTGCGCGATGGAGATGGCGAGGATGGTCTTGGCGGTTTCGAGATGGCGGCGGAGGATGGCAAGGGTGAATACATTGTAGTTTCTGAGATCAGTGGCACCGATTTCGAGAGGAGCGTGCTCCTTTTTTGGGCCCCAGTTTGAAAGGGTCAGCGACTTGATTGTTTCGGTGTCTCCTGTCCAGGCGGCTTCGAATCTAGAAACAAGTTAATTACCAGCAACTGTCAGTCAAAGGTCGATGATAGAGAAACATACAGCTGCTTATAGCCTTGCGCCATCTCATCCGTGCAGTTCCTAACCCTGAAGCCAAGCGTAATCTTCCACGGCTCCTCCTTGCTCCTGTTAGAGTACCGATTATACCTCGGCCGAGGGGGCGGCGGGTCAATATCAGGATGTAGCTCCTTGAAGGTCTTCGCGCCGCGGGCTAGTAAATCTGCCTCGAGGACCTCGTATTCAGCCCGGAGGACATCAATAGCAGCTTGCTTCTCTGCGAGACCTTCGCAGTTCTTCTTCTCGTCGACTTCAGCTTGGTACTTCTTCTGCTCTTCCGCGATCCCTTCACGCTTAGCACGCAGCTGTTCCTTGGCCACCCACATCTGGTAACTCCCGTCAGGCAAGGTCCCAAGGTAGGCTTTATCGTCCGGGTTGAGTTCCATCGGTTTGCAACCGTTGATTTTCTCGCCGGTATATTTCCGTAGAACCTCGATTTTCTTTTGCACGTGGTCAAGCAGCGAAGAGCCCTTCAGGCTGCTTCGCGAATAGTCATTGGTAATAACATTGTACCCGTCCGGCGTAAGAGTATTCGGGTCCGCGCCTCGCGCAAGCAAATCGCTAACGACGGCCGGCATGTCCTGCACGATAGCAAGAATTACCGGCTGCGTGACCTTCTGCTGCAAGGTCTTCTTCCGCTCGTCCATGCTGATATTCCGGTTCCAAGATGAGTTTGCTTCAATGGATTCCGCGGCTTTGATGTACTCTTCCACGCGGATTTCCGGGTGCGCGCCAATTTCGAGGAGGGCTTTGATCTTCGTGCGATCTTTGACATTGATTGCGTGTGTGAGGGGCGATTCCACGTTGAAGCTATAATATGAACCTCGGGTGGAGAGGTGATTTATAGCTCGTGAGATGGCGGGCAGGTCGTGGTTTTTATAAACGTCCAGTAGCTCGGGGTGACCGTAGTGCGACAGGTAGTGCAGGGCCGTTTTGTGATTCATATCTGCTTGGGCGGGCGATGCACCGACTTGGAGGAGTTTCTCGGTCATGGCCTTGGCAGCGTCCTTGGGGAGGCGCATCGCAAGAACGAGGGTGAGGATGGCGGCTCGGGGAGAATTGTTGTAGGCGTGGACCAGCTTCACGGGGAGAAGAGCGTCAGCACCAAACGAAGTCACCAGTTCTTCGACGACGACGACGTGCCCTTTCAAGATTGCCAGGTGGAGAGGCGACGCTTTATTGTCCCATGCCTGAACGTTGATGTCGTAGATATCGGGGTCCTGCTCGTTAGAGTCTTCAGGGACGGCGGCCTGGTCTTCGGCTTCATTCTTTTGCTTTTCGACCTTGACGAAGGAGCCGGTCGTGTGGGAGTGCGCGTATCCGTCGTCGTCTTCATCGTCTGATGGTCGATCAACCATCTCGGCATCGCTGTCCTCCTGCGAAGCTGTGGCATTCTCCGCCTTCTGAGCTTCTTTGCGGGCTTCTTCCTTGCGTGACTCTTCCTCCTCGTTCTGTTCACTCTTAGTCAGAAGGATGCGGACGATTTCCACACTCCCCCGTGCAGCTGCCAAGTGCAAGGCTGTCCGACCATCGGCGACACGGGCAATCAGGCGAGCTCCCTTATTCACCAGAGTCTGGACGATTTCAGGAGTGGAAGTCATGCATGCTAGATGGAGCGGTGTCCGGCCAGTATGGTCGCGTCGGTTAACGTCGATTTCGTCTTGAGCCAGCCAGCGCTGCACCTCCTCGAGGTCATTCTCAACAATTGCCTGGCAAAGGCCCTCGGTATTTCCGATATATGCCATTTCTAGTCTCATTAGTGAAAGATTTACCAACAAAATAAGGGCATTTACCTGTCCAGTCGGTATCTGTAATGGGGTTGAAACTGCCAATCTCCTGACGGCCAGGGTTGTCGCTGATGAATGAGATATCGCCAGAGATATAGATCTTGCTCTCCTCGGCAGCTACTTCCTCTTCTTCTGGGGTAGTCGGCTTCGGACAGTATCCGCAGCAGTCATGCATAACATCATCTGCGCTTCCAAAGAATGCAGGGTGCCGATGCAGGTTGACCTCGCGATCCCTCGGCTTGTTCCACTCTGCATTTAGCAGGAGATCCTTGGTATAAAGTAGTTTCTCGATCTTTCGGGCATGGAACTTGGGACCGTAAGGGATGGTCTAGACGGTTAGCATCACTTCAATGACACGCAGAGAACACATACAAAAGTATGGTAGTCGGAGATCTCATCTTCCTCGACCCATTCCGCAACCTCATCCTGCCAGTCATTCTTGATGTTCCCACGTAGAGTCCTGAGCCGGTAATTGATATAGAGCGGAGGCCGGCCACGTTCTTTGCGACGCTGCGCGAGATACTGCTCGCGATCTGAAGATTTCGGCAGCTTCTCTAGTACCAGAAGGCGCGCAAGTCCGACTGTGCGGGTAAAGCTGCGCTCAAAGATGGACTGCTATGGTTAGACTTGCTTCTTTGATCTCCTTGGGAATGCTCACTGGGTCAATTCGGGAACGGTCTAGGTCTGGCCAGAAGACTTCGAACCCGCGGTGCGAGTACTTAGATAGACGGTTCTCGTAGGATGGGGATCGTCTAGTCAGGTCGACCTGATTGATCTGGGTCATGTATGCGCCAACCGCACGAGGAGCAAGATAGACTTGACTTCCGTCGTATGCAGCACAGGAACAATCCACGTCAAAGCCAGTAAGGATCTCGGCAATCGACTTGTACCGACGCAGAACAATCTGAACATGACGAGTTGGATACTGCGACACAATGGTGATGGCGTTCTTCGTCCGAATAGTTGATACCTCAGTGAGAATTGAATCTCGAATGCACCGTTCAATCTGCTTGATCTTCTCAATCGCCTGCTCCTCAGTCAACCCGTAAAGAAAGAGATCAACATCTGATGCGGGCGCAAACTCCTCGTGGTAGAACTGGCGCATTCCACGCTTAGAATCGCTATACTTCTCTGGGACTGGAAGAATGGACGTCGCCACCGCACTGCCAGCAGCAACAACATTATTCCAATCCAAATCACTCAATGAGCTCTCTGAGAATATGTTGAAGTGAGTCTGAAAGTCCTTGATGTTCGACACGACCGCCGGGACACCATTGAGCTTGCGGTGCTCGTCCTTCAGGGGCATCAGATACCTGGCTTTGATGTCTCCAGATTCCTTGGCAAGATCGCGTGCACGGATGCGCAGATCTGCTAAGCCATTGGCGTCGAAGAGTGGCACGACATTGAGGAGGTTGTCGGCAATTGCAGGGTTGTTTGGTTCCTGGGCGTATATCTTGCGTACTGCTGCGTCATACTCGTTGTATGGCTTGACAAGGTCGGGGACTGGGGTGTTTGGGTGGGCCTTGATGTGCTGGAGGAATTGGGAGTGCTTGACGGGGAGAGAGGGAAGAGTGGTCATAGTGCGATATGTACAGCGGGGACTTAAGCGTAAGGATGATGATTTACAAGATGTGAATGAAGACAGAGGGAGTGGAATGGACATTGAGATGGATTGAGCATGGCTGGGAGTGTTTATAGAAAGTTTGGTGATCAGGGAAACAGGCAGTGCTAGGCAGATGTGTGGGTGCCTCAGGCGATAGGCAACGACAGCCAGGCACACTAGGCACACCGGGCATAAAGTGGGTCACAACCTAGGCACAACCGTCTTGCCTAAGTCACACGGCTATCCATGCCCTTGGCAGCTTTCACCTGGACTTGCTCACCTCACTCTTCGGTGTCAATTGCTTCGTGTTGAGTCCTGGCAGGCGGCTGAAAATCTTGTTGTCGGAGACCGCGGCGTACGTAATCTTCGGTATCTCACCACCCAAATATGAAGGTCTGATTCATTGAATCTAGCAGCGAAGCTACACTATATACAGAAGAAATAGAGGTAAGCTCACTAACTAAGATAGGAAGTAGAACGATATGATATATGACCGAGCGGACGCTGACTAATAATAAGTTCGGCGTTGAAGCGCATTCTTAGCCGTTACCAAAGGTCGACACTTGTTTAATGACAGCCTGCTTTTTCTTGTCTTATTGTTGAGGGATAGCACCTGCCCTGCACACCATGGATAAAGGTTTTCACAACGGTAATCTGAAATATGTATATGCTCTCTAGGGTCCGTCCATGATTTATTCAATATGTCGAGACAAAACTATAACTGTTCTGGGGCTTACAAGGCTTAGCCGCACGAGGGAATTTGCCCATTGATGCTTTATTTTCCTATCGCCGAAAATCTAGGCCGTCGGAATGTGCGTCGGTGCCGCAGGCTCTGGCTGAGAATGTCTCTTGCTTATTCAAAATGCCATTATAATCCACTTGTAATTGGTCGATCCATTGAACTAATGGGGCTTTCCAAGATTCAGACTATGGCGCATCTGCTGCTCCCATACTATAAAGCGTACTGAGCGATGCCTCCATTCGTGGCTGTATTGGATTGCGTGAGGGAAATAGGGTGAAAACCTCAATGATAAGCGCATTACAAAATTCGGTTGGCAATGTCATGTCAGGATTGCCAGTAGGTGCAACGGGACGTTGGACATGGATTGCGAGATATTGCACGATATTGCATAATGCGTGCGGGGAACGATGCTGCACTGAGTGGCCTATATAAGACGCCGACCTTGCTCAATCCAAGCCCCAGCACCAGACAGACTCCCAGCAAATCGTTCGTTACCGATCGAAACAGCAGTTATGGCTCCATCTTTGACAGAATCGACCGTCGTAGTTCCCGAAGTTACCAAGAGCGAGCGGCAGCCGCTTCAGCTCAGTGGGATCGTTGAAGGATGTCGAGAACTTCGACGTGACCCCCGTCATCGGCCGCGAGTTTTCTTCCGTCAGTCTGGTTGAGTGGATTCGTGCGCCGAAATTCCGATGAGCTGCTGCGCGACCTCGCTATCACTAGCATGTTGCTCCAATATATAAAGCTTTGCCAATGGTACTGACCTTGGCAGTCTCTCAACGAGGCGTCGTCTTCTTTCGCAAGTAGGATGGCCTTACCGATGACCTGTAGAAGGAACTCGTCGACCGGCTCGGTTCGTTGAGTGGCAAGCCCAGCACCTCCAGGCTGCATATCCACCCGATCAGCAACTCGTCGCGCGAGCACAGTACCCCTGATGACGAGATCAGCGTTATCAGCTCTGCGCAGCGTCAGAAGCTATACCAGAGCAAGAGCTCGTTCGGACGCAGTGGAAAGCACGAATGGCACAGCGATATTACCTTTGAGCCCGTACCCACTGATTACACTCTCTTGCGGTTGACCGGGCTACCAGAGACCGGTGGTGGTGGGCAAATATTCGAATAATCCCTTTCGAGCAGATGCTGACTATGAATTTTAGACCCCCTATGGGCATCCGGCTACGAGGTCTACGACCGCATCTCCAAGCCCTACCAGGCCTTTCTCGACAATTTGAAGGCCACATATGCACAGCCGCGTTTCAACCTGATCGCCGACCAGAACCAGTTCAAGATACACCGGGGTCCGGCGGGGCACCTGAGAATGTCGGTGAGGTTCTCGAAGCTATCCATCCTGTCGTCCGCACTAACCCCGTGACCGGTTGGAAGAGTATCTTTGCCATCGGCTACCATGTCGAAAAAGTCAACAATCTCTCTGAAGGCGAAAGTCGGCATCTACTCGGCTGGTTTGTGCGTTTGGTGACGGAAAATCATGATTTGCAGGTCAGGTTCCGATGGCAGAACCCGAACGACCTTGCGATTTGGAATAACGGTAGCGTCTACCACGCCGCAACATTTGACTACCAGCATCTTGGGCCGAGAACTGGTCATCGTGCGGTGGGCCTGGGAGAGAGACCTTATTTTGATTCAGAGAGCAAGAGCCGGAGGGAGGCATTGGGGTTGAACTAGGAGGCTGTTGAGATAGAGAACTAACGAAGCTAAGACAATTCTCATATCGAAGGCAGTAAATCCTAAGAGTGATGTATAGCTTGCAGTACCTCCAGGCGCAGAGAAGGTCTTAAGACGTAGCGATCTAGATCATGTACCGGCCGGCCCGGACACGTGAGTTTGGAGTTGTGGCACCGCGTCGCAACCAAGCAAAGCCGCCTTCTGAACCTCCCTCAAGATCCGACCAGTATTTCGAAACTTCTCGCATACCTCTCTCACAGAATCCACGAATAGCTGACGCAGAGCCTGTAGGATGTCGCTGACCGCCGAAGAAGTCGCGCTTGTCGAGCAGCCACCAGCACGATCAACAGCATTCCCTTCTCCGAGGATCACAGTGTCGCGAGTGCCGCTATGGCCGCCGATGGACGCGTCTTCTCCGGTGCCAACGTATACCATTTCACCGGTGGTCCCTGTGCGGAGTTGGTGGTGCTAGGAGTCGCAGCTGCAGCTGGGGTGTTTCAACTGACGCACATTGTGGCAGTGGGGAACAATGATCGCGGGATCTTGAGTCCATGCGGTCGGTGCCGGCAGGTCCTGCTTGACCTGCAACCGGGAATCCGAGTCATTGTGGGGCACAAGGGCAGTGAGCGCAGTGTTCCCATCGCCGAGTTGCTTCCCAGCTCGTACTTGTACGCGGAGTAGGTAGGGTCACGTGCGCCGGCACGTCGTGATCTCCCCGCGCCGACTCTTCCTCTCTTTCTCTCCACTCTTCAGCAACCATGGAGGTTTCTCGCTTGCTCATCGTCCTCGCTATCTACCTTGGTATGTTGCTTGAAACTCTCGGTGGATATTTCCTCTGACAGCAGTGAACAACCTAGTCTTCCGCTACTTCATCCGCAATCGCTCTTCTGACTCCTCCGCCACGATGTCGCATGGAAAGGTGACCCAGATTGACAAGTGCGCTCTCCCCTGGAACCAGACTCCCTAATTAAATGATCTGACAAAATATAGCCCTGTCATTTTCGTCGTCGTCGATTTCTTCGCCACCTGGTGTGGTCCCTGCAAAGCCATTGCCCCCGTCGTCGGAAAGCTCAGCGAGACCTACACCAACGTGCGCTTCATTCAGGTCGATGTCGACAAGGCCCGCTCAATAGCCCAAGAACACGAGATCAGGGCTATGCCTACGTTTGTTCTATACAAGGATGGAAAGTTGTTGGATAAGCGCGTCGTTGGAGGGAACATGAAGGAGCTGGAGGAAGCAATCAAGGGTATTATCGCTTGAACAGTGATATACTCACCTTTGAAGTCATCTTGTTTCTGGTCTTGTACAGAATCATAAAGTGTTCGATCAATGCCAGCTTCTCTGGCATCTCCTCTATACCTGGGGTATCTTTCATTATCTTACGTTCTGCCCCGGCCCCCCATAACAGCTTCTGGTAGCTCACATATGGATGTTAATTTTTATCATTCACTGTCTTTGTAACTGTCAGAGGTTGTTCCTTGGGCTCATATCTCTCGCTTGTACCACCAGCTCACGGTATCTGCCAATAACGCGTAGGTAGGTGAAGGCCATACTTTCAATCCAGCTGGTCAGTGGAAAGGCCTTTCGATGCAAGGGCTTTGCAATGGTGCGCTAGCTACACTCTATATATTGCCCGGCCATCTCGCTTGTACTGATCTGCGGTATTTGTTCATGGGATTCCCCTGCCTTTCATTGCCACTTCATGAATACAATCGCTCAACCATCATGGAGTCCAGACCGAAATCAGTGGATAGTGCATCACAAAGAATTTACTTCCGAAAGCCATCCAAAACCTATCTTTATTCAGCAATGGTATAATCTCACCATACAATCATTGAACTGACTCCAACACTTCAACCATTCGTTACGGCAGTGGGATCTCAGTACATAAGGTACAGCAGACCCAGATCTACCCCAATCCCATCAGCATCCCTTCCTCACTCATACACTCTTTACCAACCATACCGTGGTTGCCAACGCCCCAGCCCAGGGTCCACCCCATGCACGAACCTCAGCGATGTACGAAGTCCACATCGGAATCACCCGACACACCCATGCCTTCGGCCGTCAGTGGGTCGTTATACTCCGGCAAGAGGACTCTGAGCCCTGCGACTGGTATTGCGCCGCGGGCGGCCGTCACCTCTTCAGACCTTACGAGAGGGAGCATCTCCCCGGCAAGCACTTTTTCAATGACGACAACCTTTTCGTGAGGAAGATACACTTTTGCGACTTTGTGGAAACGTACATTCAATCATTCATTCAACTAAACGAGACTGAACCAGGTCCAAACATTTACTTTGTCCTTCGTTGGTTCTGGAGCTGTGCTTTGCAAGCGGTACTTCCCCTTCCGTGTGTCCTGCTTCTTCACTATGATAGTTCTTGTTATTCTAGACGAGAGACCTTTGACAACAACTGCCAGCGCCTACCTGTTGACGAGGATTTTGTTAATAAGTGGAAGGCACAGACTTGCGATCAAGCTTCCATGGACGGGTTGGGTAGACGATTCTGGGAGCATTGGCCTGAGACAGGCGATATGCAGAATCTGGCTAAAGAGCTCGAAGAGTTCGTCGCGTACGACAAGGTGGAGTTGGGTTCTATGGAGAAGGAACATTTTAGAACGGCGACCAATACTTTCCAATGGAGATTCTCATCTTAAGAAGCTGTACGGCTCATTCTTTGGCTTCTGGTGCACAACTTCTCTCGTGTGAGTCTTTTGGCTTTCTCCACGCTTTTTATCTGAAAGGACAGCCATGTCTATTGAATCACTATTACTAAAACAGTTGACTAACCCTCATCCCTAGCTTTACTCAAGTTTTAGATGCCAAAGTACCAGGAAAGACGGCGTGTTTAACCAGCTTGCCATCAATCAGCGGGCATTAGGGCATAATCCACACGAAGTCCGGATCACACTACTTGGATATGTATGCTCGACATCTTTATAAATTGTCGTTGAACGAGATAGTTCTGAATTAGAAAGAAATTAGATTCTAACGACTGTAGTTTTATATATATCAGGATTGTCTCAAGTTTCAGGCGGGTAAGAACCCAGCCCAAATCGATCCTTTCCTGTTCTTATGCCGTACAGTGGCACCTTGACGATAAGTAATCTTCGGGCCCTCACTGTACACACGCTTAGGGAAAACTTTGCGAAACCATTTCAAACGATGCAAGCACGCATCATTGTTAGAGAGCTGACGGCTCTGAGTCCCAACGAACTCGCCCCATTTATTGCACGTGTCCTCGATAGCCTGCATGTCTTCACCATCCCCCATGATCTGCCTCTCAAAATCCACGAGAATGGTGACTTCTCGAGGAGAGCCATGCTTGTTCCTATGCTCGATGTAAAGGTCCTCCGGGGCGCTCATGAGCCCAATCATCCTGGGCGCCATTTCCGCAAGAGCGCTCGGCAGGTCGACCTCTTCCCATGTAGGCTCTTTCTGCCCCTCGACTGGGATTTTTCGACACGCCGCGAGGATTTGACTCTCCTTGAGCCTAAGCGTGCGCTTAAGGGCTTTGACAATGTTGCTTGGCTTGCATTTTGTTTTGCAATCAATTACGACTGGGTAAAGGCCCCTGGGGCACCTGAGCTTGTGAGCCTTGTAAGTCCTGAAGTCCTTTGAGATATGTTTGAGTGCAATTGTGCACTCATCGCACTCTCGACCATTACCAGGTGCTGTACAGCTGGCCTCGACGGGTGGCATCTTGATTGTCGTTAGTCAACCTGTGGAATGTAATGGACGATTCCTGTTGAGGGGTAAGTTGTTTAAGTTGCCGAATATGGAAACATATGCGCCGCTTCTTCAACGTTTATATAACCAAGTAGATAAAGCCTAACTGGCACAAAGTGATCAAAGGACTTCGCAGGATACAATGCTCTATGACAACTCATTATCCCAGCTTTGTCAGTCTGCCATTGTTCCCCGCAAGGGGGAAAGACTACAAAGAAGAGAATAGACTATGATGTCTTGCTATCATGCTCTGTCTTGGTACCATTTCTCGTTGTCAATGTTTCGCAGAGATATACATATAATCATTCCTTTCATACTACAGAACTAAGCGGACGCCAGACTTCCCATTCAATGCTTTCCCTATCAAAGTGGCTATGTCATTTGGGCACTATTGCTGTGAGCCTAGTCCTATCTGAAAGCAGACAAAGTCTCATGATTAGCTTTAGCAGGTTACGGGAACGGCTTGAGCTACATGGTGGTTGTCTCTGTTTACAGTCTACTATACCTTATTAGATAGTTACCCTTTTAAGTAAGTCCCTCCAATCCTGTTAGGGTGGTTATAAGGTCTTAGGGTAGGTTCAGAGGATTTGTGTTAGTTTGATGTAGGTTACAGTCCCGGCCAGGGCTTTAGGAATATAATTAAAAGGTAGAACAGTAACAAGGCCAGTTACCAAATTAGGTATAGGACCTGTAGAAGGAGACATCCACCCTATAGCTCGAGCCGTTCCCCAGGTTTACTGAAGAATCACAAAGCACGAATCTGTCTTGTGATTTTGATTATCCATGCATTCACTCAGGCTACCTCTTTTCAAGGAAATTTCTTTGCAATGACGCTGCGAATGAAAGCTAGCTTTGACCTCCCTGGAAACACAATGAATCCTATGAGTATACCAACAATATTCACAGTCAGAGTGGCAGTGCACAGATATTCTAATGTATATCACTGGTTGTGCATCATGTGGGCCAGGATACTAGCAGCATAGCATAAAATTCTACTGTAAATTATTGGCTATGAACTAATCCAACTTGAAGCTATACAAGAATCCCATTCACAGAATCGCCTTTTGTGACTCAAGCCTGTATGAACTCCTTAGTCATAAGGCCCATATCCAGATTGAGGATGGCCCTACGAAAAGGTATAAATATCTCGACCTTTCCCCCCAAAGTTGATGGAGTTATCCATCCGTCTTCCTACATACAACTCAAGACCTCATCGAATAACATTATCTCAACTCCAACACCAACTCTCTCTATCTCTACCAGCCCTATTCATCTCTACGAATTCTCTCTATCCTTACCAACTCTCTATCTTCATCTACCAAACCAACCACCATCAACATGAAGCTCCTCACCCTCCTAGCCGTGGCCCTCGCTACCATCACAACCACAACCGCCCACACAGTGAAATGCGGCAACGGCCGCGGCGGCGGCGACGCAAAAGCAATCCGCGAAGGAATCGCCTACCTGCGCTCCAAGGGCGACATGACACGAACCCTGGGTCCGGGACAGTGCGAGCGGCCCAGCTGCTCTTGGAACTCGGGAATCTTCTGGTGCAACGACGACAAGAAGCACTCGCGCACTATGAAGATGGTGCATATGGCCGAGGGAGCGCAGGTTATTTATGATGAATGCCCTAGTATAAGGGGGCGCAGGGGCGGGATTGGGGGGGAGGTTGATCATCCTGATCATTGGCGGGTTAAGGTGGGTTATGCGGAGGATAACTGTTAGAACCTAGGGCTGTGGGGTCTGGTCTCTCTGGACTCTGTGAGCTCTATGGTATCTGAATTTCCCGCGTGATGCCTTGCCTTACTTGCGGGACGTTTTCAGTCCGACTTCAACATTGGACTACATTATTATTTCCTTGGATCGATGATGACTATTTGATGACTTTTTTATGGCGCGAGCTACTGGAGGATTTCTTCTGTCCCACTTCAACATTGGGCTACTTTCTATTTTCCTTGGACCGATTTGATGACTATTTTTACAGCGCCGGCGAATTCAACATAAGCCAGGCGTCTAGTATTCGATACTGCAGTTTATTTATATTTCCACTATGCACACTCAGCTTCTTCTACCTTTCAGGGGTCGTAAACAAAGAGTAGAAAGTGATGAACTCCCTCGTAGTATCCCTTGAATATTGAACTATGTAGACGGTTTGCGACGGTTAAGCGCGGCAGATCTGCGGCGGAAGATCTAAGGTTACCTTATCGGACCTATCTAATGCATTTCATTATTACCCCGGCCGGATCTACGTAGTGGAAATGGCATATTTTACGCGACTGGATCAGGCCATATGGGGGTACTTTTCTGCCGATGGCACGGGGCGGAGAAACTCCGACTCGCCTGCAGCGGCGGCGAATGCATAGCAGCCCTAACTTCCTCAGTTTTCTGGACCCTTGGTGCAGATATATAATGTATATTTTTCTGGGAGTCTAGATATGGGGATCTCTATCGGAGCATTTTCATGGGTTACTGCTGCGATAAATGCTCTTTCTTTCAGCACAAGGGAGCTTGGAAGCTGCATTTGAGGGATGCAAGTTCTGATGCCACTTGCAGTCCAGCCATGATGTCAAAAAGGGCGTCGTCAATATACCTGCACGGTGATTCTTACTGCCGTCGGAGGGCCGCCAGGCACCCAGTGGGAGTTTCTGATTTTTACTTCCCAGAGAATGTGGTCGAATGGAAATACCACTCACAGAGCGGGTATACAATTGCTAAACATCAAAAGGTATTTATATACATAATTCATCAATGTTCGCAGCACGCTCATAGCTTCTCCTTGCTGGCCTTGTTATACCGCTCGAATGATGAAACGGGAGGAGCAGAGTTGGGGTTGGGGTGGTGCTTCTTCAGCGCCATCTTGACGTTGTACTCGAGATCCAGCTGAGCCTTGGGGTCGTCGGTCTTGGGCTTGAAGTCAACCACGAGGTCATCCTTGACTGCAAAGACGGAGTCAATGTCGAGGTGGGGGTCGTCGGAGGGGTAGATCTGGTTGATAACGGTGGCGTAGTCGGGATGCGTGATCATGAGGTGAATGTGTGCAGGGCGCATCGGTGAGCGGTCCATGACATTCAGGAGCACACCGGCGGGGCCATCGGTGGGCAGAGAGTAGGGCGTCGGGTGGTAGCAGTACCAGTTGAATTCTCCCTTCTCATTTGAGCGAAACTTGCCGCGGAGGTTGTTCTCGCTCTGTTTAGGGTCTTGGAAGTCGTACTGGCCGTTTGCGGAGGCTTGCCAGATATCGAGGACGGCGCCTTCAATGGGAGCGCCGGTTTCCATGTCTCGGAGCACACCGTGCATGTATGTGACTTTGCCGTTGGGGTTGGGGTCTTGGATGATGGAGTCGCCGAGGTTGCGGAAGGGAGCATTAGGTGACCAGAAGGGGCCGAGAATAACATTGGAGGTGGGAGAGAGGCCTTGTTCGGTGATGATGCGGTTGGCAATTTCGTCAACGAGACTGCAATTGTTAGTTCGCGTTCGAAAGTCAGCGCAAATTAGTGACTTACGATTCGAGACCGATCACGTCGCAGATACGGTGGCACTCGTTACGGATGGGAGTGCTGATCTTGCCGATAGTGTTGATGAACTCGACACCGAGCATCCACTCGGCGGGCGTAAGCTCGACTTCACGAGCAAAGTCGTGAATGTGTCTGATCAGCGATCCCAAGACCACGCGAGCGCGCTCGTCGGTCTTGGGCCCCATGGAGTTGACGACATAGGGGGTGAAGTTAGGGTCGAAGCGGGGGTTGGCAGACATTTTGGCAGACAGGCAATTAGGTTGGAGATGAGAGAGCAGCCATGATGAGGAAAGAGGCGAGCCTTATATTTTGCGACTGGAAGGCGACGGCAGATGAGTCGGCTGGCCATGGATGTGGGAGCAGTACCGTTGCCACATGCCGACCATCCAGCGGCAGTCCCCAGATTGCCAGAAGGCCGGAACAGGGAACCCCAGGTTAGTCCCAGGCAGTAGTAATGGCGGGCGTCTGATATGCCGACCGAGAGCAGACAGCGGGGACTTTCCATACTTTTGGCTGCCACTTGGAGGCTGCGACTGCCGGCACCACTACTCGGATGAAGTCTTTGCCGCGGGGAAGACTTCACCAGTGACACTAGTCTGTTTGCGGCACTAGCGTGTTTCCCCGGTATCTGCGCTCTCCGGCTGCAAATACATTCTCCGCTGTCGAATCATACGATGCTTGGGCGGTAGACGGCGCGGAGTCTGGGGTAGGTTGAATACTATTTGCCTGACCCTGATCAACCACTCTGTACAGTGTTACGGAGTATTTGTATGCGATCTGATAGGACGGCATGCGCCTGGTAGACTTGTCGCACCGGCATGTAGTTAGTCCGCTCCGGCGGCGATCTCGGAGCTGGAGTTGCCCGCAAGATGGACCATGATTCATCCATCATTGTCTACGGTCTGTCGTGTCTGCTGAGATGAGTCCGCTGAACGGTGTCGCTCGTTCTCTTCCGCGGGTGGCCAAGCAGCCGTTCCGTCTAATGAAGTCACGAGTGTCCTCACCGTCCAGCCTCCGGTCCCTCCACCACTCCAGCTCATTGCGATCAGCGACCTCGAATCCCTCCGCCCCCTCCGCCTCTCCCCGCGACTCCTCGAACCCCGCTCTATCGTTCCCTTGCCTCGATGCCCAGGACGCAAAGTCCGCACTCCTCTCTGCTCGATCTCTCCGCTCGGGGCCCGAACCCTCCTACACCACCGGTCGTCATGAACGATTCCATTGCGAGCAACCGCTGCTCCTCGACTGGGGTGGTTTGCTTCCGGAATTTGACATCGCATATGAAACATGGGGTCAACTGAATGAGAAGAAGGACAACGTCATCTTACTTCACACCGGGCTCTCCGCCTCCAGTCATGCGCACAGCACAGAAGCCAACCAGAAGCCCGGTTGGTGGGAGAAGTTCATTGGTTCAGGGAGGCCTATCGACACGGACAAATATTTTGTTATCTGCACCAATGTTCTTGGAGGATGCTACGGCAGCACAGGACCGTCGACCAACGACCCGTCAGATGGAAAGAAGTACGCTACGCGGTTCCCGATCCTCACCATCGAGGACATGGTGCGCGCGCAGTTCCGCCTCCTGGATCATCTTGGGGTTGATAAACTGTACGCTTCTGTCGGTTCCAGCATGGGAGGCATGCAGAGTCTGGCAGCTGGCGTCCTTTTCCCAGAGCGCGTCGGTAAGATTGTATCTATCAGCGGATGTGCGCGAAGTCATCCATACAGCATCGCGATGCGTCATACCCAGCGTCAAGTCTTGATGATGGACCCGAACTGGGCTCGGGGGTTCTATTACGACTCAATCCCGCCGCATTCTGGCATGAAGCTTGCTCGAGAAATTGCCACCGTCACCTATCGGAGTGGACCCGAATGGGAGAAGCGCTTCGGACGGAACCGCGCCGATCCAAGCAAACAGCCTGCGCTATGTCCCGACTTCCTCATCGAGACGTATCTCGATCATGCCGGTGAAAAGTTCTGTTTGGAGTACGACCCAAATAGTCTTCTTTACATCTCAAAGGCGATGGATCTGTTCGATCTGGGCTTAAGCCAGCAACTCGCCACGAAGAAACAACGAGCGAAGTACCAAGCGAACATCAACAAAGGTGCCAGCAGCGTAAACGATGCTTCATGCAGCCTCACCCTACCGGATGAACCTTACCAAGAGCAACCCTCCGCGTCTACATCGCCAATGGAGCCGTCAGCCTCCGAGGGAAGTTCGGAGCTAGACTCCCCTCCAAAAGATCTCGTCGCAGGTCTCGCGCCTCTGAAGGACCATCAAGTGCTGGTCATTGGTGTTGCAAGTGATATCCTCTTCCCTGCCTGGCAGCAACGGGAGATTGCGCAGACGCTTCGGCAAGCAGGAAACAACAACGTCGAACACATTGAGCTTGGTGAAGACCTGTCTCTCTTCGGACACGATACATTCCTGCTGGATCTGAAAAACATCGGAGGGGCAGTGCAAAAATTCCTAGACTAGACGAGGTACTACCTCATTTCACTGTACTGTATGTTATCATGCCTCATGAATATATATCACATTTTGCGTTCTTATTCTCTTTCAGCTGACCGTGCGAGTCCTTCATGACTTCATATTCCTGTGAATAAAGTAGTTCATTTCATTCCAGATGAATTATTTCATTCTATGATTCTTGTTACGCTGGTGCTGCTATAGCACATGACTCAGTTTCTAGTGATTAGGCTGTATTTTATGAGAGTTTTGTGAAAATATTTCTAAATATTCACCCATAGTCATATCTCAGCCCTCATGACAGATATACTACACCTTCATGGTGTATACCAATACTCAAAAAACATAAAAGCGCGGACAATCCCCCTAAATCCCAAATCCTCTTCGACCATCAACTCAACCCGTCTCCATCTCCCCGTCTATCCTTATCCCAGCTCTCATTTTTAACATTCAAACAAACAACAAACATCCAAGTTCCCGACCCATCTACACAAGATGCGTTTCAACTCCTGGACTATACTCGCCTCCCTGGCCTTGAATGTCTCAGCCGTACGTACACCCCCGTTTACTCACCCAATGACCAAACAAACAAGCTAACCCACCACAGTCCCCTACCGGACCTACCGTGGAAATCCCCAAATCCACGGTGACCGAAATGACCTGGGACGTGCAAGCCTTCCCCAACGGCCCAACCCTAACCTTAACCGGCACAGTCGAACAAGTCCACGCGCAGCTGGTGGGGTTGAACCCAAACTACGACAACGAAGACTTCGGCACCGAGTTCGAGTCCGCCGACGCAGACCCCTTAAATCCAGTCGCCAACACAGCCCTCTCCGCCGATGCCAACGACCGCCGCCGCGAATGGCACTTCTGCATGCCCCAGGGCTCAATGCGGAACATGGCCTGGGTCCCCAGAATCAAAGAAGGCATCTCGTACCTGCGCAAGGTAAAGGGGAAGCCGAAGCTGCGGGCTGGTGCGTGCTCGCGCGTGAGCTGTTCCTGGGAGAGCGCGATTTGGTGGTGTAATGATAACTCCGAGGAAAAGACTCTACCGTCTTATAATAACATTGCCCAGGGGGCAACGGACATTCTTAACAAGTGTGCGGATTTGGAGCATCCCGCGAAGCCGTTTGGGGGGAGTTTGGATCATCCTGATCAGTGGAGGGTTGTTGTTAAGAAGGGGGATTGTTAGGGCTCCGTGCAGATAGGTCTCCTGGCTTATCGTGATTGTGGTGGTGGTGGTTTACTTGCTGTGATGTGATATGGACATTTGACAATGGCCTGTGCAGGGGATTCAACATCCCGCTGCTGGTGGCATGTTTTTTTTTTTTTTTTATTGGCCGTCTCAACGAACTCGACCCTTTCCTTATCATTATCATGTTCTGACATAGTTATCAAGAAACATTGGCTTTGCTACAATTCATGCCTGTTTTGTCTACTGTAGAATGCAACCTAGACCGTCCTGCGGAGGAGTCAAATCTCCAGCATGGGGATAATAAACGAAAGCCTTTTCTATGCCTATCCAAAAAAAAATCATAACAAATGAAATCCTCGAGTCGCATCTAATAAGGACAACCTACCTCAAACCAAGAAGAACACCTCTAATAAGAAGAACGTCCAGAAACCAGCGTATCGCCATTCCATACGGAACCACCACGCAAACCACTTCCACGGCGCTCAGGGTATTCTGACCGGTAGGGACCACGGACAGTGCAGCTCAATGATGCCGAAAAGTAAGACCCTCTGTCACCGTACTCACCTCGGGAATCCGGGTACTCGGAGCGAGGATATCTAGAGGACGAATGACTCCCAGAGGGCCTGCGGTCATCGGGATGCCTACTGCTAGTGGTACTTGTAGATGATAGCCAATAAGATAGCGGTACCTTGCTCAGGAGGTCTCAGCCCTCCACTCATATAAGGCCTCTCCGGACGTCGCGAGCTCACACGAGACCCTCCGGAGTAGATACTCCGCTCGTCTTGGTAGCTTTCGCCAGCCCTAGAAGACCCCCGCCGTCCGTAGGACGTCGTAGAGCCCACGTCCGAGTACGTAGGCTCAATGTATCTACCCGAACTGCCAGAAACCATGGATGCACCATCACGACCATAGCCATGTCCATAGCCACCAGC
This sequence comes from Aspergillus undulatus, assembly GCF_047715775.1. Taxonomy (NCBI): domain Eukaryota; kingdom Fungi; phylum Ascomycota; class Eurotiomycetes; order Eurotiales; family Aspergillaceae; genus Aspergillus; species Aspergillus undulatus. Next base: position 46,789 of record NW_027396664.1, read on the forward strand.
ACGCCGCTCAGACCTCAACCTCCCCCCCATACATCCCCCAACAACCGACGTATCCCCCTCACTTCCCAACTCCGCTCCACGCCCCCAAGGCCCACCCCCACACTCCCCTACACTCAAAGAACCTCTCACACTGCCTGCATACCGAAAGTCCATTCCTTCGCCACTCGCCACCCGCGCGCGCCTTGTCCCTGCCGCCCCTCAATCCCACGGCGCACATGCGCAAAAGCTCTCTGCATGAACTGCGGCGAGATATCTACTTCCTGCAGGTGATCGACGAGGATGGAGATTATGTTTGGTGTGATGACTTTCGAGCCGGGCAGGGAGCAGCTTGAGTCTGAGCCCGGCCCGTAGAGACGGCTTAGCGCGTCGAAGACTTGCCCCACGATTGATGTGGCCATGGCTTCCCACTCGCAGCGGGTGAAGTTGTAGCCGCCGAAGTTATGGGGCTCGAATTTTTTTTTTTTTTTTCGAGGATGATGGGGTGCCGGGGGGTTCTGTTGTAGGAGTTGTTTTGGCCGTCTGAACAGGCGCAGGGGTTGATTGGCGGGTGTGTACGGCAGTGATGGGCTCGGTATGTGCAGCACGACATTTTGCTGGTTTTTTTTTTGCGGAAGTCTGTAGCGCTTTAGTAGGTACTTACTTGGTTTAGATGATTTAGGGCTCGCCAGTTGCCGCTTTGGGATTGTGTGCTGGGCCTGAGGACGTGGAATAGGCGGGATTTGTTAGGGTTTATGTATAGCGCGGGACAATGGGCTTTCTCCACGTCTATTCAAAACAAGCCGGACAGGGACATACAAAGGCGGTGGGGTTACAAGGACACTTTGTTATACAGCTTGAATTCATAACGGAGACCAAAAAGTCGAACACCATTCATTTCCCCGCAAGTGTAGACAGCCGTAATGCTTGCTACGGATCAGTGGTGCTCAGTACGGATAGCAGATGCCCATGGGGAGATTAGATTACTTAGACTGGCTCGGAATAACCTCCAGAGGGGATGCCTGTAGTAGTTTATTTACTCGGAATGAACTCCATGCAGAAAGCCAAACGCCGAAGCTTGATTTGAGGTGTCATTGCAAACCCTTCTTACCTACTAACATAAGAACCCTTGTGTGAAAGGAAAATAGCAATAGGGACAGAAAGATAAACGAAAAATGAGTAAGGGGGCTAAAAAGCAAGAAATGAAATTCTCAATGTGCAAAAACAATGGGCCCATCCATACCTGCCTGCTTGGAGCTGTAACTAACTCCATCAACCTTGAGCCCATGCTCATTCAACAACATGATCGTATCTCCCCGCTCAGAGAGTCTGCAATCACTCAACTCAAAAGGCGAATCAACCCTCGGTCTGAGCAAAGCATCCTTGGGCAGGGTCTGCACATCACCCGCCCCATTCCGAATGCTCCAATCTCTCAGCTGCACCGCGCGATTCGTTCGGTTTGAAAGTGTCACGGATCGCCGACGGCCGCCTGGGTCTGGTGGAGTAGGATGGATGTACGCTTCCTGGATGACGACGGCGTCCTCGATAATATCAGGTCGGAGGATGTCGTTCCAGCCTACGCCTGAGATGGCATGGCCGGATACCTCGTTCGTATGCACGGCTTGCGATGCGAATGCGAGGAAGATACCGAGCCACTCGTTTGAATTGGCGAAATGGAAGAGCAGACCGCCATCCTGAAAGACCCCGTCCTCTGCGCGGAATTTCATTCCGTTGCCTTGGTTCATGTGGATGTTATGCATGTCTCTCATGCAGTCCGATCTGGAGCCGAACACGTAGACTTCAGCGTGTTCGTCGATCGCTCGTTCTATGTCAGGCTGCAGCACGTCGATGATGTCATTGAACTGTCCAGGAATGTCGTGAGGTAAGAGGCGGCCACTGCTGCACTTGAACAAACTATTGTTGATGTAGTCGAGCCCTAGTCCACGGGCTCCGGTATTGATTGGGGAAAACCCTAGCTTTAGGCCTGCTAGCTCGTCCACAATCGCATTTTGATCGATCTGGTAATTCACCCAGTAGACCAGTCGTGAGTCGTACAGATCTCCGGATGTGATGTTGATTGCTGCTCGGCGCACCCCAGCCACCTCTCCATCTCGGCGCGAGATGCCATGGAGCTCGAGGTCACTGGGATCTTGCTCTTCAAAGTACAGCGAGAGCTGCGGAACCTTGGTATCCTGCTGACAGGGCTCGATCCCATAACCTGATGCGTAACCTTTCCAAACGCCGTAGTTCTTGACGGGCATTGCATGTATCAGACGGCATGGAAAACAGATTAAAGATGGATTCAAAGTGCAATGAGGAATTCTGCTGACAGCACTCCATTATAAGCATTCCAAGACACTGTGGTCTGCAGACAGTTGTCACCATGATCGTTGGAAAGTGGTGCAGCCCAGAAAGGCTCGGCACGAACTGAATGATATCACGGTTTCCAAAAAGCCGCTGGTAGCCGCCAGCATTCCAAACGCGAGACTTGGGCTCTAAGCTGCCCAGGAGGTTTTGACTTTATCTCGCCAGTGGTTGAACCGAACCAAATAGACTCACATATGGCCGAGGCCGCGAGAACAGACATCCTGTACTGTTCATTGGCTGAGTTTATATGTCTATGTCAGTAACCAAAGTTTGTCTCGGTGGATAGTGGAGTCGCAGCATGGAGACAGCTAGTGCACAGAACGCTCTAGACCTTCAGGTACCTAAAGCTTGTAGGCCCTTGAAAGAATAAAGAGGTTAGCATTGTCGCTCGAAAAGACGCGGTAGCCGGGTATATGTACGCCGCATGTAGGCGCAGTCGATGAGGAAAGTGCGCCCCCGAGACCCCATCCCAGCTTTCAGAAAGAAGACGTGCAGGTCAATACGTAGCCCGACCACATGTAGAGCAAAATAAGGTTTTGTCCAAAAAACACACCAGATATGGCTCCCTCTTAGACACCTACCAGACTGAATCATGCTGCCAGCTGCCTCTGCAGATGGGAGCTGTCCACTCGCTGCGCCCCGTCGTCATACGGGCTCCATCATCCTTCTAGAGTGTGGATTCGACAGCGTCCCAGGCGTTTGGTACGAAACGTGACCCAAGCTCCGCAGAGTTTCTGCAGTCCTTATTCGCAGATCGCAGGCCCAAAGGTAAGGCAGCTGTCTTCCGCGGAAAAAAGCTGTTTCTCTTCAAACCCGGTATGGGTCTATCCTTTATGGGTCTGGGTAGTTAAACTAGAAGACCGGATGAACATGGCACTGCATTCGATGTGGAGCTCACCTTCTCAACGGCCCAGAGTCCCAGACTAGACTAGAGGACTCAAGAAACCAGAAACAGGGAGCTAAATTAGGAGCGCAGGGGTGAGAGTCGATCAATGCTTAGTAAAGGGGTAGTCACTATGTTAACTAGATGGTACCTGGTCTCTCAGTCGGCAATCCGAGGATTAACTTCAACAGTTCTGTCTAGACCGTGTCGAAATACTGAAGCTCCTTGGATATCGGGACAGAAAGGTAGAAAGGTGGAATGAATCCAGTTTTGACGCATACTCACATGCGTTGGAGTCATGGGTGCTTTCCAGTAAGTTCATACTTCCAGATTCAATGAGAGCATTCTAGATATCTTGTTTTCCAGCTAAATCAAGGAGCTATTCGCAATTTCTATCTGTGCTTTTGCCATTTTACGCGATGCATTCGCATAAGTCCGTGCATATATCAAGCTACACGAGGTAAAGGCCTGATTTCTGTCCTGTCAAACAAATGAAAAATCCCATCTATTAAATCTTTATTACACCCAACCAATCTCAAGAAAACGGACCTATCCATGTATGCTCCTCCCATCACTCTTCACCTCATACATAGTCGTAACCTGAATACCACCACCGCGCTTCCGCCCATTCTCCTCGTCTTCAAAGCTACTATTATCACCGGGCTCCGCGCGCACCACACTCCTTAGCATATCATACTCATCGCTTTCCCGTCCAGGCCTTGTGCCAGGGTTCGAGTCGAGCTGCGTGTGTTTGCCGGATCGGCCAATGGCTGATAGCCCAAAGGAGGCGTTGCTTTTGCCGTAGCCGTATGTTCCAGGCCCTGAAGAGGGGTCTTTCGAGCTGGACTTCAGCCAGATGGAGGAGGAGAAAAGTGGTTTTATGCAGGGGGCGTTGACGGCTATGATTGCGACGAACTGAGGGAATAAATCTGTTAGTCGGGGTTTCTTGAACAGCTGTTAAGAGACTCTTAGGGGCGGCATACTGTTTCGCGAATGGCCCAGATGGTACTGTTGTTGATACTGGAGATATCCTGGATCGAGAGGATGCAGCGGAGGAGGGTGGCGGCCATGACGAAGACACCACCGCAAAGGAGGACGCCGATAACGAGTTTACTGTGTTCGTTAGCGGGTATTGGGTTTGGCATTAGGCTGAGAAGTACCGTTGCAGTGCGAGTTTGACTTTGGCGAGGAGAGGAATGGGGATGGATAGCAGGATTGCGTCAGTTCTGCGTAATTAGCATCTCCCGAGATGGAAAAGTGAGTAGAGGACATACACGACGTTGCTAGCTGCAATGACAATGTAGTTGACAAAATCGGCGGAGCAGTTGACTAGGATTGTGAGCTATATTCGACGTTCGATGTCCTGGGATTGCGACATACGACCTGGGTCAGGGTAGACTTGGAAATGTCTTTCAATCGGACGGCAGTGGAGGAAGATGGTGAATATGACGGCGACATAGGTGCAGCCGCAGAGGATCATGTTGAACTTGACGAGTTTCTGCTGCGTGAGGCCGAGGCTTCGAACGGTTAGGATAATTTGAGACTGGGTGGGTTGAGAACTTACGTTAGACGGTTATAGAAGAATAGCATACACGCCTTCAGTGACCAAATCAAGGTCACATAGCACGTCCATCCGGCCATTAAGCACTTAGAGCCGGCCATAATTTTGCTTTCTTCTGCTGGCGACTGGGAGATGGCGAGTCGTTCTTGGTCTGATAGACCAATGTTCGTACCCCATTGTCCGATGAGCTCGAGCATAGTGAGCTCAGCCTATATCCGTTAGCTTTGGCTTGACCGTTAGAGTAAGCCATTTACCGTCCAGAAGACGAGTGCGACAATGGTAAAGTAGTCATCCCCTTGCAGGTTTTTGATCCCGACAACCTTCAGACGGGCGAAGAGCCGTAAGAGAAGAACGACCACTCCGATACTATACTCAGACCAAGCTTCCTTCTGGAACGGGGTTGCCGACGCCATTGTGAGAACAGTTCGTCCCAAACGGTTCTTCACAACAGTCACCGGTTCTTCAGTAGTTCTTCAGGACTGAGAACGGACTCCGACCCAACTGTCTGGGACCGGACTGAGCTTAAGACTGACAAATCCATGCAGGCTGCGCGATCCTTACCCATCACGGTATGCGGAATCCATAACGAGCAGGTTCAGCTGGCGGCAGCAGAAATTTCAGGAGAGCCTATGAAGAAGCCCAAAGTACGAGCCTCGGAAGTTGACAGCTTTGACAGCCCGTCATGGCCGCCACTAAGGAAGATCCACGACGTTCTATTTCAGAAAAAGCCCGTCGAAAGGGAAACTCTCCATACTGGGCGCTGATCACCACTTCTGCTCCGATGTTGTAATCTGAAGTCCGGGCTGGGCCCGAGCGCTGTTTATTTCCTGGAACCATTATTAGCAAGATCGGCTTGCCAGCGGGTCATCAGAGACAAATTATTCAACCACGGCTGGGTCTGCTATCTGATGGCCTGTAGCCCATAGGGAAGCTTTCCCTGACAGATGTCACCAAAAGGAGGTTTTCCTTGTGGAGTGTACAGCTGATAACGGGGAAGCGGATGGCGTGTGGCTTGGGGCGAAGTCTGACACAAGCGCCATCGGTCCGTTGAATATGCAAATCTCAGTAAAGTCGACAATCTTTATTCGTGATTCGAGGCCTGCGCGGCAGAGCAACGAGTAGCGGAAGTAATTTGATCGGGCCGTCTGGGTCCCTGGGGCTGCCGAACCTGCGCGCTAACATGCTAGATTGGTCCACTGTAGTTCAGCAGGGAGTCAGGATAATCAATGTGACACCTGCGACAGGGGTCCTGCCTAGACAAGTCTTTGTTGACAGCTGCTGTTTAGATTGGTGCGCATGCAGCGAAATGGGCCATGGCAGCGGAGATTTATGCAACCCCTGTCGGGCATTCCTCAATTCTCTTCGGAAATTCGCCGAGCAACCTGCAGCAATGAAGACACTAAGGATAGGCCACTATTATCAGATTCTGGGTCAGGACGGGAAACTCCGCAGCGATAGCAGAGTCGTCGCGTACGTTGATAGACACTTTCGCTCTGCCATGAGGGTTGGTATAGACAGTATTGAGCAGATCTAGTGTACGAATTATGTCAGTGTCATGTCCACAGAGCATCAAGGACAAGGCTATCCAGATTCCAGGATCGATAGACGTGACCACCAGGCCCTCACTCCTTCTAATCCTTTTGATAAAACGTACCTTTGTGTGTACGGAGTACGGGTGGCTCTTTCCCAGCACGGAATAGGGGCGGAACCCCTCCACCGCTGCAACGTCGTACTCCGCACTCTATACTAGCAGTTAGTATACTCCACAGTTCTAGGCATAGTGGATGTCGCTCACCACCTGTTTCTGCACCAGAAGCACCATGTAGAATGCGATGAACATCGACAGAATGCTTGTCCCAATGGCACTGTTTTAACTTTTGCGCAGCGGAATAGTGCGGACAGTACAGATGCCGAGGAGACTTTGTATAGCTTCAAAGCTACACAAACCCCGCATCCGCGGAATGACAGCTGCCCATTTCCGCACCCGGCTCCCTGGCTCTCCCTGACACTGTTCAACTTGGCTAGGATCAACAGACCGTTCAGTTATCAGCGGGGAGTGGGGTGGCGCAACCCTCAGCTGGTCGGGATAAACTGCGAACCTAATGTTCGTTTCCGCGCTTTCGCCTGGCGCTGAGGGCGCATAAAAGAGGCCGGATGCCACGTCCCTGTTGTAGGCATTCGTTTCAGCAAAATCTTGTGTTCTATTATTTTGCGCAAGTCCAAATTCACAGTCACAATGGGCTCAATAGGGAAACCCACGGACACCTACGACTACATCATTTGCGGGTACATTCTCCGTCTACTATGAGTATATCGCAAATTCTAACACCAACAGAGGAGGTACCTCTGGATGTGTTGTCGCAGGTCGCCTAGCCGAGAACAAGAATGTCAGCGTGCTTCTCCTCGAAGCCGGTCAGCACAACCGTGACCTTGAGAATGTGCACATGGCTGGTGGATGGTCCCAGAACTTCGACTCCGAGACGGACTGGAACCTGATCACCAAGCCCATGGACGGCGTCGACAACCGCCAGGTTAAACTCAGTCGCGGTCGCTTCCTCGGTGGCAGCAGTGGATGCAATGGCACACTTTGCATCCGTGGTAGCAGACAGGACTACGACGACTGGGGCCTTGAGGGCTGGAGTGGTGATGAGTTCTTCGACGCCATGAAGAAGGTAAGCCCTCACAATCCGCCAGCCTTGCATCTAGGTATGGACACTGCTGACTGGCTAGTCTGAAACCTTCCACGGCAAGCCCTGGTTCAAGGCAGACAAGGACTCCCACGGCTACTCCGGTCCCCTCCACACCGAACCTCACGATCTCGCCCCAATCGCAGACCGTCTTATTGACTCCTTCGTTGACCAAGGCCTCCCCCTTCATCACGACATGTTCTCTACCGGCGACGTCCCCCATGGATGCGGTCACGTCCCTCGCACTGTTTACAAAGGCATCCGAACCACCTCTGCCGACTTCATCACCAAGGAGTACGACCGCTCCAACATCACCATCCAGACCGATGCAACCGTCGACCGCGTCCTCCTCGAACAGACCGCCGACGGCCTTCGCGCGACCGGCGCCGTCACTCGCTCAAAAGATGGAACCGTCAAGAACTTTTACGCTCGCCGTGAGGTGATCATCTCTGGTGGCGCATACTGCAGTCCTGCCATCCTCATGCGCTCTGGCATCGGAGCCCGCGATGAGCTTGCCCAGTTCGGAATCGACACCAAGGTTGACCTTCCCGGCGTTGGAAAGAACCTCATGGACCACCTAGTATGTTTTTGCTACCCGCTTCTAGCTATCCTTACATACTAATGTCGTAGATCGTCTTCATGTTCTACGAAGCCAACCAAGCCGGCCTAACCAACTGCTCAAAAGTCTACCACGACGACTCCTTCGAAAAAACATACAAGGAATACCAAGAGCACAAGACCGGCTTCCTCTCCACCTTCCCATTTGGCTCCTTCGCCTTCGCCCGCATGGACGACCGCCTCAAAGACGAGCCAATGTGGCGCGACGCCCCCCGCAAACCAGGCCGCGACCCGATGGGCCTCACGCCAAAACAACCCAACGTCGAATTCTTCAGCACAGAGACCTACGGCGGGCCGAAGCAATATGACCAGTTTCCTGTCAACCACAAGCACGCGTTCTCGATTATCGCGGAGCTCTTTGCGCCCAAGTCCCGCGGGACTGTTACGCTTGAGAGCGCGGATCCGACCGTTAACCCGGTTATCGACTGTAATTACCTTGCGGATCCGATGGATATGCTGGTTCTTACTGAGGCGTGTCGCTACGCCAATGAGATCGTCATGAAGGGCTCTGGGACAAAGGATATTGTTAAGGGGTCGTGGCCTGAGAATCTCGATCACCATACCTACACGAAGCGCGAGCAGTGGATTCCTTACGTCAAGCAGCATGCTACGACTTGTTCGTCTTCTTCCCTTTCTTTCCAATCTCCACGAATACCGAGACACTAATAATAAATATAGGCTACCACGCCTCCGGCACCTGCGCAATGGGCACAGACTCGGACCCCAGGGCCGTACTGGACAACAAGCTCCGCGTCCGCGGGGTCCAGGGCCTGCGCGTCGCAGACTGCAGTGTCATGCCTACTCTGCACGGCGGGCACACCCAGATGCCGGCGTACGGTATCGGCGAGCGAGCAGCGGACTTTATCAAGGAGGCCTGGAAGAATGAGGCGACGCAGGGTAGGCTATCAAGCGTTTTATAGCGTGCTGTTTTCCTTTTTTTTCCTTTGCTTTTCGTTTGTTAGCTTTTGGCTTAGGGGTTTGGGTTTCTGACGTTTAGTGCATTCGTTTTTTTAAAGTTGCTGAGAAGATGGGGAAGTTGCAAGTTTGAGTGAAGTTTGAAGTTTGGGGCTTTTTTTCTTCTTTTCATCCTATTCGCAAGTTCGAGTGCGAGTACGATTGCGATTGTTATTCCGAGTCGAGCATCAACGTTCATAGCTCGCCGTTTTGGTTGCCTGCGGGGTTCTCGAGATGGTGGGTGCTTAGCATCAGCCGGCTGGGCGGCAATTGTACTTCTAGCGGATGTGTAGGTTTGCTGCATTTCCTTTGTTCTTCTTCCCTGCCGGCTTTCCGACACACAGTCTTTGTCTTTGCTCTTGTACCGTCAATTGGTTGGTCCCTCATCCTGGCCGAGGGTTTCCCAATTCATGCTAAGGGTTTATGGTGCCAGGGCCTAGATTCTCGGGCTCGGAGGCTTTATTACTCGTTAAGAAGTACCCTAGACTTGAAATAAATATGCATCACGAACTGAAAATTGCCTTATGCAAGTTATTTATGGTCGTTTATAATGAAAATATATCCTGAGAAGTATCATATCCGGACCCCAGGGACGGACCAGAAATAAAGCGAGCACGCAACGCCGAGGTCCCAAAAAGTCAGAGTGAAGAACAAACGTCAAAGAAGTCTAAAACACAACCGGCTCCGGCAACTTCACTGGTGTATCCCCTCTCAGCTTCTTCTGTATGAGCCTCCCGAAACTCGGCGACCACTCGACCCTAGGTCCAAGGATATCCAAGCCCCAGAGCTCAGCAGCATACTTCAGGATCGAAGTATGCGTGTACTCGCCGCTCTCCTTCACCGGACTGTGCTCGACAACGCCCTTTCCAACCCACGGCGAGATGAGCAGCGTCGGAACACGAATCCCAAGTCTATCAAAGTGGAATGTCGTGGCTTTTCCGTCCTTCGCGACCTCGGTATACGGAATGTCGTCGCCGGCGGGAACATTCTCGGGAGGCGGGACGTGGTCTGCGAAACCGCCGTGCTCGTCGAATGTCAGGATGAAGAGGGTTTCGTTCCATTGCGGGCCGGACCGCAGGGCTTCGTAGATTCCCTTGATGAAGTCCTCGCCGATGTTTGTAGGCGATGGAGGGTGAAAGGACTGGTATGTGCAGCACTCCGGATTGATCCATGTAAACTGCGGTAATGATCCCGAGGCCGCGTCCGCGTAGAACTGGTCGATGTACTTGATGTGTGATTTCGCGTTTTGCGCGGTCCACTGGTAGAACAACGCGTCGGGGGAGAAGCCCGTTGCGTTGGAGTAGTTGATCCAGCTGACATTTGCAGCAGAGAGCTGTTCAAAGATGGACAGTTGCGGAAGGGCAGAGACGTCAAAGCCGGGGTCGTTCCAGCCGTGGCCGTGTGATGTCCCCGAGGTCATGTACGCCCGGTTCGGGTTCGTTGGTCCAGGAACGGCGGCGAACCATTTGTCGAAAAGGAGGTAGTTCTCCGCCAATGCGTTGAATATGGGGACGTGCTCAGGCGTGTAGTAGTTTATAACTTCCCCTGCGCGTGTCAGGTCCCCGTTTATCCCGTACGAGCGGATCTGCTCGGTCACGAAACCTTGCATTGTAGGTCGGTCGACGGAAAGGTCGGGATGGTCGGTACCGTATATTTGGAAATTCCCACCTGCGATGCTGTGGTCTGGGTCGTCGGGGGCGACATTCTTCGCGAGAGGTTTGGCGCAGACTTGCGGGGAGTTTGGGTTGGAGATGTTGGCGGGATTGCAGAAGGTGCGGTTGACGAGGTTGTCGATGTCGGGGTTGTATGTCAAGCCGCCGGCGATGGCGTCAAAGGAGAGGTTTTCTTGAACGAGGACGACGACGTTCCTGATGGGGGTGTTTTGGTCAGGGCGATGCGGGCGGGTTCCGGTGCCGGGTCGCGTCGAGAGGAGCTTGTGGGAGGCTAAGAGGTAAACGACCACTGCGACCGCCGTGACGCTAGTTGTGAGCAGGAGCGAGAGGATCGTGATACGGGTTCGCGAGTTTTCCCTGCCAGCTTGACGTCGTTCGAAGGCCTCCTCGTCCTGGCTGGGGCGGCGGCTGCGGTCTCTGTCGTTGAGCAGGGGCTCCTCCGACTCTGCGGGGGAAGCGGGGCGGTCTCCCCGCAGAAGGCCCATCTCGGCTGCCGGTCGGTTCTATGTACAAAATGGAGAGAAAAAGGCAGAAAAAGAAGAGCACTTACTGCTCAGTATGAGTCGACATGAGGGTGCAAGGGGAGAGGTCGAAGAAGAATCCCCGCGCCCAGCATTCATCGTCAGGTGGGCGTGGATGGATGGCATGGCACACCCTCCACCAGGCACACATTGGGGGCATGCACTTTTCTCGGCCGCTGATTGGCCCATGATCGAGACGATTGCCGCGCTATGCTTCATCTGGCTAGCCTTTATCGATGCCAGCACGTGATATATCCCTGCCGACACCCATCAACAGCATATCCTCTCATAACAATTTCCTATTATTGATTTTATTATTCAAGCAGACTGTCCAAGCACCGATTGACGGTTCTGCGTAAGTAGTTGGCGTCTTTCCAGCCTTCTCGCTCCTATTGAGCAAAAAAGTGTCAAAACACAGCACTGTATATATCTTGCAGTAGCATTAAAACGGTCATCTGATAATTGACTGCCCAAACATCAGCCATGCGAAGGGGCTTGGCCACCTAGGCATCTGTAGGGCAGCTATAGTGGCAAGATTTGGTTTGCAGCCTATCATTGTGAACTATAAACAAGGTGACTATTCATGTGGCAAGCCCCAAAGTTGAGCCTGAACTGCCTACCAAAAAATGTTACCTTTCCTCAAAGCAGGATGACGAAAGCCCGCTTGCTCGTTTAGTAACAGGTATTGCACTCATGGCCCATCCAAAACTCACCATCACAAAACACCGAGCCCGCAAATCACATTAAATCTCCGATTTCAAGTCTTTCAACCATTTTGCCTTCCACATTGTCTTCTTCGAATAGCCTCTCCTAGCAAGTTCCCAGGACGAGACATCGGGCCTCTCAAAATTCTCTTCAAAGCTATCCCTCGCAACCCCAACCCCAACCCCATCTCTTACATACAAATCCAGCGGCCCCAATAAGGGACTCTGTCCATCCCCGTAGAGAAGGTCCATGAGCTCCTCGTCCACCCACACCGCGCGCCCGACTTGCAAGTATTGCGTCGGGATCCTCAGGACGACTTTTATGCGCGATTCAGGTTTCGGCTTCTGTCCCATACGGGCCCGGAAGCGCCAGCTGAGCTTGTTGCGCATATCTTCCAGCAGCTCAAATCAGGAACCTCCATCGTCAAGGAAATACAGGAAGCTTGGATGCACCGGGCAAAGGGAGTCCGGCATCGCGGCGAGGAAAGATACCAGATCGTCCTTGTCGTTGTCGGTTAAGAAGCCTGAAAGGCCAAAGTGGCGAAGACTTGACCAAGCATTCACCGGAAATATTGTGCGCAGAGGCACGAAATGCGCGCGAGAGACGGCAGTCCTGACTCACGTTTGGGCATGTTGAGTCCCCTGTTGTTTGGTCGTTAGTATCTTGCTGAGAATAATGTATTTGAGATTCGTGCATGGCTGCAAAGCAGCAGGTAGTAGCCCCGAATTGAAGCAAGGCCAGCCGGTGCGTTCCTGGCCGCCGACGATGAGGGAAAGGTCGAGGCGGGTAAATGCGGGATTGCGGATGACCGTAGCAAAGTCGTTGTATTTAGGGTTTTCCTGTTCGAATATGCGACAGCTAAGGCCGGTTTCGAGGTAGTTAGTGTCGATTACGAGCTCAGACACACTGTGCCTTTGATAATGCTCGGCCAAGGCGCGCGTCACGACCCGAAAATCACGACATGGAGCCTTGTGGACCTCGTCGTCCCATTGCTCGGCTTGGAGCTTGTGTGTATTGTCTGCGTCATTCGGCCAGCTGCGTAGAATCGGGTAGGTGAATCAATGTCGCAGCCCTTGCGCGCGTGCAGGTCTTCGATATTCTTCTGGCATCGCTTGCTGAACCAAACGGGGTATCCTTCTGTGGGGTCTTCCCGAGTGTCATCTAGGCGGAAGCCTCGTGATGAGGGTTTGATTAAACGGCCATCGTCCCAGACAATCTCCCTCGTCACCATGCCGGAAGGTTTCGCTGTCAGCGGTGGCGCGGAAAACAGAGATCTTGAGTGGATTCGCAGAGAGGATGCCCCGGTAGAGACGGAGACGAGCTGTATCACGCGCCTTTCTGCAAGTCAGACGCAGGGCTTAGATGTCGCTGTTCGGCAGCAGATTGCAGATAATCAAAATAATTTCCGCCGGCAGACGGAGAAGGGACTCTATCATACTCACAAGCAGGAAACAGAAAAGGCTATGTTGTGACTGTCCAGGGGTGGTTGATGGAAGTTGCGCGAGAGCCAGGGGTTACCGCAAGCCCTGGAGCCTAGAAGAGGCACCGCCCACTAGCCTAGATGGCCACGCTACTGCAGCCCTATCACAGCCCGGCCCTCAGTCGAGGAGGGGAAAGGTCAAAAAGAAGCATTGGTGGCCTCTGAAGCTTGCTAGCCAGGTGAGAAGAGCCTGAAGACAAAGAGAGTACGAAGAATAGGGTTAAGCGTTTTAATCGCTTGTTAGAAAAAATATATCAGGGTCTATATTCCTATCCTCAGAGCCATAACCTTCCTATCATACCCAGGACCCTTTCAGTTGCCCGTCATGACAGTCTCAGCCCTGACCGTCCTTTTTATTTTGTCTTCCTCACAACTGCCCTCTCTAGTGCCGACTCCAAACCCGCCCAACCACCTACGGCGGAGTTCGATGCTAGTGCATGCGCCTTTCCAACCTGCACTTTACTCGAAGGTGAAGGTGATGTTTTCTCATGGACGCGTCCGGACGCTGACTCGACATTCAACGCCACCGATGACGTGCTAATCACTATGGTGTTTGCCCTTGATCCATTGTGCATGTGCGAATAGCCCACCCATTCATTTTTTGGCCTATTTTCGACTGACCAAAGGAGCAGAAGACACCAACTGGGTCCTTCCACTCACTCCGACAGCCCAGATTCGCAGGGAATACCAATTGCGGATGGATCGAGGACGGATTGCCACAGGTATTTTTGCTTGCAACCTCCTAGTAAACTAGTCAACTACGTACTAACGACAAATCTTCTCGATAATAGCTATGTCTGGACCCCGGCAATAGCAGGACGGCTGATTGCTGGAACCAAGCGTACTCGAACGGGGTCTCAATCGGGGTATGTAGTTGTTTACTTCCAAATATGCTTCCTCTGCTTGCCCTCGCTAGGAATCGCGCCCGAGTCTCTAATGAACTTAAGGGAATTGATCGAATGGAACCCATCGCTCGGGCAGGCCAGGACAAAGGTTCCGACGCCCGTGGCGAGGACTGTTTTTGGTGAGGAGAGGACATTTACCTGCTGTCTCTGGTGCTTATTCGTGTACGTTTGCTCCGAGAACGTCATACCGTGTACAGCTGGTGTCTCCGACGCCGGTCCTGGGTGAGTTGCCTTACCCTTGAGAAACACGGAGGCCTTTCTTTACTTACACGCTCAGCAATGGATGGTTATGAGGTGGTGGGGCAGGGACAGAACGAGAGCGAGGGCGATGTTGAGTTCGAGGATTTGTGAAGCTGAAGTGCACTGGGTATATTGATTTATTGCGTTATGGAGTGCGTCATCTGCTTCACGAATCCATCATGCTCTTACGTTCCTATCAAATTCCGTTTCGATAAACTAGCCTAACGAGCTGATGACAAGAAGACTGAACACAGGCGATCGAGGCCCGCATTGAGCCCAAGGAGCAATCATGTTGATCTCCGGTATCTCTTAGGGCACGTCCCAGTTTTCGATTTTGCTTGCTACGCGTAATGGACAGCGATGGTTGGTTAAAGTGAGACAAAAGTCATAGATATCGTCTAGTACTAATCAGGTACAGACTATATAATCCACGGTGGACCCATGTTGACGCTTGTGGGCGATGATCCCTGCCTCCAGCTCGCTCGCGCCTTCCGAAGATCTTCCAAAGAGCCGTTTCAGCTCTCCATATCTTTCTCCCAAGCCCCAGCCATTTCACCCGACAAAATTCCTTTGAAACCTTCATGGCATGCATCTAGATCCAATAATTCTAACGCGATCGGAATGCGCCCACAAAGACGGAACGATTTCACTATCGCGATCATCTGCGCGCTCGTCCTAGAAGCCGATGCCGTCGAGGCCCTTTTCGACGAGACGTACGATGGCCCCGGAAAGTCCTACGGAAAGGCTCCGGGAGATGCGAACGCGTATGCTAATGGCAGGATTGGAAAGCATAATGTGGTTCTTTGCTACTTGCCAGGGATGGGCAAGGGAAGTGCCGCCAGCGTGGCGTCGACACTTCGCGTCAGTTATCCGCAGGTTGAACTGGCATTGGTCGTCGGTATTTGTGGAGGAGCTCCTTCGACTAGTGATGGCAAAAATACTCCGATATATCTCGGTGATGTGCTTATTAGCGATGCCGTCATCGAGTATGATTTTGGCAGACGCTACCCTGATGGCTTCCGACGGAAGACGGACGTCAAAAGTAGCTTGGGAGGATCGAGTCGGGAGATACAAGCTTTCCTGAACAAGCTCATCGCTTCACGAACACATAGTGAACTCGAGAAACGCGTATCAGAGTGCCTTGATACCTTGCAACAACGGGAATCAAAGTGGCGCCACCCAGGAACCATTGAGCCAAAGATCATTGATGTCCTATTTGACGCTTCCTATGTCCACCGACACCGTTCAACAGACGTTGAGCTGAATTGCCGCTGCTCGGAGGCCCATGGCGTTGTGAGTCTGTGCAACGACGCTCTGCGAAAAAACTGCGATAGCCTGGGATGCTCGCACGCATCGATTGTCCGCCAGCGAACTTTTGAGGAGACACCCTGTGGGCCATCAGTGCATATAGGGCCCATTGCATCGGCTGATACAGTCTTAATGTCTGGGAATATCGCGACCAGATTATTCGCCACGAGAAAGTTATTGGCTTCGAAATGGAAGGGGCAGGAGTGCGCGAGAACATTTCATGTCTTATAATAAAGGGAGTGTGTGATTATGCAGACAGTCATAAGAGTAAAACATGGAAAGACTATGCAGCGGCAGCAGGCGCGTCGGCTGCTAAAGCGTTCCTCGAATACTGGGAGCCCTCATATCAAGGTTAGTGATACGGCATTGTGAGATTAGGATGATGCTAAGGTTACGTTGGAGACATAAAAAATACACCATATACCATCATTCGATTTCCCAGAAATCTGCGCTTTGTGGGCCGTCAGTCCGAACTGCGTCAACTCGAAGAATGGATCTCCTTGCCCGATGGACCGAAAAAGCTTGCGATTACCGGCTTGGGAGGAATGGGAAAGACTCAGATTGCTCTCGAGTTGGCTTATCGCATGCGAGACAGAGATACCCAATGCTCGGTCTTTTGGATCCCATGCACCAGCGTTGAAGCCGTTGACCAGGCCTACATGGCCATTGCTGACAGGGTCGGTATCCACGCCAAACCAGATACTGTGAGAAGCCAAATCAAAGACTACTTCACCCAGTGGAACACGAAGTGGTTCATCATATTTGACAATGCAGATGATATTGGCATGTGGACAGAGAACAGCAATGGAACGCCAGCGTTGAAGGACCTTCTTCCCTACAGTGACCAAGGTCATATTCTTTTCACCACCCGGACTCGGAAGGTTGCTGCAAGATTGGCCTCTGCACCCAAGTATGTGATGCATGTACTAGAGCCTAGTACTGATGACGCATTGGAGCTTTTGAGGCAATCAGGACTACGGGAGGAAGTGCTTGATGATACCGGTACATGCATCACCCTGTTGGAGCAGCTGGCCTTTCTTCCGCTGGCTATCGCACAAGCCACATCTTTCATCTACGAAAACGATACAGGGCTGTCTGACTACCTGACGCTTTTACAGCAAGAGGAATCAGAGGTCATTGAACTCCTCAGCGAGGAATTCGACGATGAGGGCCGCTATAAGGACCTCCAGAATCCGGTGGCTGTGACCTGGTTCATCTCCTTCAAGCAAATCCAGCGGTTGGACCAACTAGCAATCACTTACTTATCGCTCATGGCGTGTCTCAATCCGCAGGACATTCCACTATCATTCCTCCCAAAAGCGGAGTCAAAGACAGCAGCGACCAAGGCTCTTGGAACTCTCTGCGCCTATTCACTGATTACGACCCAACAAGAAAACGGTTCAGTCTCGATGCATCGTCTTGTGTTCTTAGCAACTCGAAACTGGCTAAGATCGGAGCAGAAATACCCCCTCTATATTCTGGAAGCCGCAGATAGATTCGACGATATTTTTCCAGATAGCTACGACGCGAATCGATATCTCTGGAGGGGATATCTACCGCATGTCCTACGATTATTCGAAAGTGCTGAACTTGAATCATGCCAAGAGAGCAACAAATACACCCATCTCCGCGAGAGATTGGGGATGTGCTTGTTTCAAGATGCAAGGTATAATGAAGCAGAGCATTTTCTGGTATCTGTCATCGATTCTAAGAAAAAGGAGTATGGTACTACTGATCATCGGACACTGAGTTCAATGACTATTCTAACAGTGGTATACATGGCTCAAGGGCAGTGGTCGGAAGCAGAAGATCTTGGAGCCCAGACCATGGTTCTTTGCAGGAGGACACTGGAGCCTTCGCATGACACGGCTTTGCACATTATGGTCAACCTAGCGAGCATATACATACATCAGGGAAAGTTTCACGAGGCGGAAATTCTGCAACTGGAGGTATTTGGTATTCAGAGCCAAGTACTGCAAGAGGATGACCCCCGAATACTGGCCACGATGGCGCAACTGGCAACTACATATGCATGGCAGGGACGATACAAAGAGGAGGCAGAATTATGTGAACGCATACTCAACACGCGTAAGCATGTCCTAGGGCCCCACCGCGCAGAAACCCTTGAAACCATGAGTAGCCTTGCATGGTGCTACAATAATCAGGGCCGTCTGGAGGAAGAACTTAAAAACCTAGAATCAGTTTGGGAGGCTAGCCGGCAGGAATTAGGCTCCGACCATCCCAACACTCTGGACGTGGCGGCCAGGATTGCCTATTTATACAACAAACAGGGTCAAGCAGATACAGCAGAAAAAATGCTAGAGCAAGCAATAAGCAGAGCCAGAGAAGTGTTAGGGGCAAACCACCATCGTACCTTGATGTACATGAGCACGCTAGCGGGAGTCCACTTTACCCAAGAACGTTTCGTACAAGCAAAGGAGCTGCATGAATATGTGCTTGAAGGCCGGAGGGATGTTTTGGGCTCTGAGCATCCCGGCACTCTCCTGACAATGCACAATCTTGCCATGACATGGGACAAACTCGGCAAACAGATTGAAGCCGTTCAATTAATGACAGATTGTGTCGAGCTTCGAACCAAACATCTGGGACCAGACCATCCCCAAACCAAAGATTCAACGAAATGGCTTGAGAGCCGACGCAAACCAGTCGTTAAAGAAGAATCGTTGGGCCTCGAAGAAGCAGAGATGGAGGACAGAAAGACGGAAGAATGCAGAAACAGAAAGACAAGAGAGGGGGACAGTGATGAAGAGACGCCTATGAAGCGCCAAAAGCGAGAGAGCCTATCGCCCTTTCGCTCGAAATAAGCCTATGTTGGGCCATGGATAGCATCGATTAAAACCACCTCATGCTATAGCTTTACAGCTTCGCTCGAGTCCCAGGTCTGAATCCGCTCGGTGAGAGCACCTGTTGTATACTCGCAGATTTTTCTGTATCATCCTAAGCTATAGACCAAGCGCCAGGAAGGAAGAGACTTATCGAGCATGATCCGGATCATCAGCTACAAGCCGCATCTCACTACCTTATGCCGTCCTTTTTCTAATTAATTCGGATATCGAATGTTTGGACATGTTGGAAACCAAGAGGTCACTTTGGAGTTGGGGCCACCATGGAGGATGCCGCCTGGCAGGGATGCAGTGCGTCGAGGATTGATAGGACAATCTTCTATTCCAGCAGGCGAAGGGCAAAGTGTCAACGGTGGCTGTCTATGATTTATTTAAGTATTTTTTTTTTCATGACATAAGCGATCACTATCACTGAGAAGGTGCTGTAATCCAGGCCAGAAATGGCAACCTCCCAGTATTTCTCGCACTATGAACCAGGAATCCATCACAATCATTTCTGAATAGCAATAGCAGCCATACAATCCGCCCTCTCCTTACGGTGCTCCCAATCCTGACCTCGCCGAAACCCCTTCGAACCAGGCCCCAAAATTCAGGAACTCTTTCCAGATTTCAGCCTTATCGGACCCAGCTATGCCATACCACCATCCATTATGTTATCCAAAATGTACAGTCCGTATAACGCGTGCATAACTTTATGCCCGTGTCACCGCGTCGCCGGTGAGACTTAAGGAGACGTCAACGTCCCGTCGGTATTCAGGTTGGAAAAAGATCCGACGTCTAGGTTTTTAAGACACAATCAGTCTTGCTAGTTGGATCTTATGTGCATTCAGGCTCATGCGCTACGGCTTTCAGGGCCTGGCATACTCGGGAGCAAGAGGCCACGCTTGAGCAAAAATATATAGTTTCGAACAGCGGACGACAGCGGCTGGCCTTCTTGTTGTCCCCAAGCCGTGGTCCAGCTTCACATCGGCCGATATTTGCAAGATGACCACAAAGCATGCGGGAGATTTGAGAGTGAGTGCGATATGAATCTCTTGTTGTTTGATCGTTGTTTCCGTGGCGACGGTGCGCTTCGTCCCGCTTGTTTTTATCCTTTGGCCGCGGGTCGCGCTTTTCTTCTGCAAGACAGCGAACTTGCCACTTTCCACCGATCCCAGCATGCGACGCCGTCTGAAACCGAATGTCTGTAAACACTGACGCACATGCGGTTGAAACAATACTACTGGCGTGGTGCTATCTTATGCGCGACCGTTCTACGCAACTCCTGCAGGCTGCAGCTCTGCAGCTTGTGTGGATCCGCCCTCCGCGCGTGGGACAACCGGTGGAGAACATGCAAGTTCTGCAGAACCTGGCACCAGTTCACGATAATTGCCTCTATCATGACTGGCTGAATGCTGCTGAAGCGGCTCGATAGCTAGCCTAGCGCTGTCAGCTACCGGACTTAATCCTCGGAGGGTTATTATCCATGATCATGGACCCAGCGGCGTCTTCTCCCAGAACGGTGGGTTGCCTCGTCGCCAGTTTACCCGAGCTGGAGGAAAGGATAAGCATCAGCTAGACCGGGGTCTTGCTGTATGACACGCAGGGCGGTACTGCGAGAAACGGCAATGGGCAAGTGAGGAGCGACTCAGGGCTCTGCGGAGAAAAAGGGCGTGGGGCAGTGGACGAGCTCCGGTGGACAAGAACATCTGTTCCTCCGCTGTTCTGGATGGGTCGATGGCCTGATTGTTTGGTTGCGATTGCCTCTCTGGACGACCGGCTTGTCTGATGATCAGTTAATATAAGTCTCTGCCCCTCTGACCCTCTGACCCTCTGCCCCTCCCGACCTCGGCATCTTTCGCTTTTCTACCTTCGCAATGGCCCATCTCGTCCTCAATCCTTCTTTGCTTTCGACTCTGCAGGACAAAGTCGTCGTCCTAACTGGAGGAGCTATAGGAATTGGTCGCTCCGCCGTGACGCTCTTTCACCGTGAGTCTCACCCGCAAAACCAACACTACACCGCACCACCAATAACCCGAGACCGTTCGCAAACTAACACTCCAATCGCACAGAACATGGCGCACAAATCGTCTTTGGCGACATCGCCCAAGAACCCGCCCGCGAACTTGTAGTCTCTCTCAACTCCGCAAACGTCACCTTTGTCCCCTGCAACACAACCTCGTACAAATCGCAACTGACCCTCTTCCGCACCGCCTTCGAGAAATACGGTCGCATCGACATCGTCATCGCCATCGCGGGCGTCGCGAACCCAAAATCCATCTTCGACCCAGAATCCGATATAAACGAGGAGCCGTCAATGCTGGAAATCGAGGTCAACACAATCGGATCGTTGTATACGGCGCGCATTGGCATGCATTATTTACGACAGAACCCCGAGGGTGGAGATCTGATCTTGATGAGTAGCATTATTGGCTTCAGCGAGACGGAGAATTTGGTCCCTTATACGACGAGCAAGCATGGTGTTGTGGGGATCATGCGTGGGTTGCATTTGCAGGCTGCGAAGGAGGGGATCAGGGTTAACGTTGTTTGTCCTTGGGTTACGAGTACGTCTTCTTCCACATTCATACCAGTATCTCGGCGAAAAGTTTGAGCTAACATCTTCTGACAGGAACGCGCATGATCGTCGGCATCGAAAAAGGCTGGGAAGAACAAGGCTACCCCATAAGCGAAGCTGAGGACGTCGTGCAATGCATCATGATCTGCGCAACGGCGAACCGGGGCCGCGACGGAGAGACACACACCGGCGCAAGGCTGCCCTTTGAAGGCAAGATGATTTTCATCGCGGGTAGTGAAGGCTATGAGATTGAGGAAGCACAGAAGAGACTGGAGCCGCTGTGGCTGGGGGAGGAGAATAGCCGCGCCGTTGCGAGGGGGCAGGAGTACCTGTCACGGAAGGATGTGAGTTGGGACCCGGAAAGTAGTTGATGGTTGGTCTGTTCTGTCGTGTCTCTATTACTACCATAAATTACATCTCAGTAGTAACTTGACAGAGTATTTCCTGACAAACCATAGTCCATCTTGGTACGCCCTCATCCGCTGTAAGCTACTATAAAGGTTTGCTCAGTAACAACTAGTATGGGTAATCAAACAATGCCACTTGACCTAATTCAATGCCAACTTCCAATGCTGTCTGGAATACAAAATCACGTCAACGAAACCCGTCCGTAACTAGGTAGTATTCCGAAGTAACTGGAATCAAACCTCGCGGAATCTATTCGAGGAACTCTAGCAATTTCTAGAAACAGTAGTAAGTACCGCGCCCCGATGAATCCACGGGCTGCAAGACTCACCTTCCACCGCACATCCGACACCGTCTCCGCGTTCTGTTCGGACGACGAGAGAGATTCCCTTATCATCTGTAACTTGTGGTTCTGAACCCAGCGAACGTACTATGTGACTTGAAGTAAGTACAGCCTGTTAGCCACTATGCGAGGGCTTACCAGTTCAATCGAATCCTGTACGATATATCGGACCACTTCGACATCCTGTTTCTGCCCGATACGATGCACACGATCAACTGCTTGGGATTCAACCATAGGATTCCAATGAGGCTCCATGATATGGACTGAGTTTGCGACGGTGAGGTCGATACTATTATCGTGATTAGTGGAGAGAAGGTCAATCAGGATTATAGGGAATCAAGACGGTACCCTTCGCCAGCAGCTCCAATGCTTGCCAACAGGATGTTACATTGTGAATCGATCGAAAATCCTTCGGGAGAATCCTTACGCTGGGAAAAGAATGACTGTCCATCAATACGTTTGAATGCTAGTCCTCTCTCGTTAAGGGCGTTTCCTATAAGGTCAAGCATTTTCGTCCAGTAACTAAAAATCACACTGGGAGTAGTTAGCAAGCAGGGGAAATGTTCACACATCATTAGGGGAGCTTTAATATCGTACGCTGTGTATCTGAACCAGCCTGTTCCTGCCTCTGTGAGATATTGTGCAGAACCGCCTCGACCTTGGCGGACGGTGGATATCGCGGTCTTTTTGGGTTCCTTGATCCTCCTTTCGATACTAATTCGTTATTAAACAACAGCGACGGCACTCCGACCATACCACAGCTTGGACAGGAAGATTGGCTACCACAACTTTGTGACTTTGTTGTGCAGCTGCCACAAAGGACATGCCCGCAGCTCAATTCTTCAATGCTAAAATGGCCCGTGACAGATCCGTCTACTTGACTGTGGCAAGAGACACACTGCGTGACATTTGCTTCCAACATCCCCCAAGACAGCAGTTTTTCATCACGTTCTCTCCACGCTTTAAGGGCCTTATCTGTTAGTAGGGCCTCCCCATGATCACAAATGAGCCGAAGCATGGAGATCAGGACCAAGATACTAGTAGCCTTCTTCTGAGTAGTCTTTCCGTCTTTGGTAGTTAAAAACGAGAAACGCTTGAAGAACTCATATAGTTCTCTATCGTCTCGGTCCATCCTCACGTATTCCACTTTTTCTAGCTTACGTGGCAAATCCAATTCCGCGGAGTGATCGCTCTTCGTTCTTCGCAAGCAAGTTGCCGCCACTACCTTTTGGAGCATCGCAAGGCCATTCTTTCTATTTTCCTACATGGGCCTAGCAATAAAGTCGTCAAATAGCGCCTTAGTATGGAGCGCAGGTGTTTTAAGGAACGCCAGTAGAGCACCAAAATCATTAAGGCAATTTGGAATGGGTGTTCCTATAAGGCACCATCGGCGCCGGCTCCGTAGGCCACACACGGCTACAAACGTCTTTGAATTGCGGTTTCTAATTCTATGGGCTATAAGTACATCCCGTATGGTTAGCGAAGTTGTCAAGGAATTAGGCATATACATTCGAGGAGATCAAGCACAGCACTACCTTCGTCAAGGATTACCCTTGCCCACTCATTCTGAAACAAGGGGCCTCTCCTGATTTCCTCGGGTCTAAGCGTATCGTACGTGGTTAACACGATATCATACTGGCCTAGGTTACGTGCAGTTTCCTGTCGGTTTGACCCAAGGTATATGGTCCATCGAACCTTTCCTGAGTGAATACGACTTAGGTGAACTTGTGAGTGAACGGTCTGATAAAGGGTGGGGGTAACATAGACTACTGGAGAGACGAAAACGGGAAATAAAGACACTGACAGTTTTATTTGTTTCTCCCATCCATAGATAGATAGAAACGTTAGCGATTGCTGTATCGAAATCGCAATAGCTTTAGGCTTGGATAGGATTCGTATCATACTTGATTTGGGGGTCACAATCAGCGTAGATCTTGGAAGTTTCTGGCCCAAATGTGGGCTTCGATCTAGCTGGTCTAGGTAGTGGCAGATGATAGACAGGCTTGATAGGGTCTTCCCTAAACCCATTTCCTAGATGTTCTTAGCTAGGTTGCACTTCTCTCATATTCTAGCGTTTAAGGAAAAAATACATCCGCCAGTATACCTCCACCAAGAGGGGGGGGGGATGCGCTGCGTCGCACAGTTCGGTTATGATGTTTTGATATCTAGATAACAAGGGTGCTTTCGTGTCAGAATCTCTCACAAGGTCCCTCTATACTGTAAAAGACTTACATAACTCTGCCGCTCGAATTTCTGGATGCCTTCCAAATTGTTGGAAAGCGTGCCTTTTCATATATGCCTTCCTCTTTCTCGATCATCATCACTAACGCCTCATTTTGATGCCTATGGAGAGATTTGTTAGATAATAACTGCAGCTAGCTCTCCATTGAAAAAGGAAACTCCGTACTTCTTTAGTTGTGTCACCAATCTCGAGCTCTGTTTAATCTCCTCTATCAAGCCAAGCGACGTCGACGACGTGTCGAATATTCTCTGGACTTGACCGACCTCACTTTCACCAAGTAAGCCGCGAACCTGTGCTAAACGCGGTTCACGCGTAACGCAACAAGTCTCAATTGAAAGTTCCTCTAGCGGTGGCATTTTTTGCCCAGGTCCGAGGAGGTATTGGGGATTACTGTACTTTACACTTTGGTCGAATTCCCATTCCCCGGGATGTTGGAGAAATAGGCCCCCCTCTGCCAGGGCACCCGCGATGGCATCCTTTTGCTGGATAAATCCATACACGATAAGCCTGACTGAAAGAAACCTTGTCCCGGTCAGTTTGCTCATTCCATCGTAGCTCATTCCAACTCCCGCGGACCCATTGAGGACATGAGTCCTTTGTTGTTTTTTGCCGCATACTGTACCAGCCAGGGTCACGGCGAATTCACGGACTATGCACGAGAGCGTCTCAGATACAAGGACTGCAACGCAATCATTCGTGGCTTTGGAAGTAATCCACACCATCCGCCCCTCGAATCTTAGAGTGACAGGGGTACACTCGTGTGGCGCTCTCCACGCGCAGGAAGTGGCTTGCATACAGATCTAGACACGAATATTAGCATCCATTGAAGTTATAAATCGGGGATATGTTGCGGTGATTACTAATCCAAAGCACGTGTCATATTCGCCAACGGAGGGAGCAGTTGCCAGGGGCGCTCTCGACTTCGTGACCGTTGCAGGGGCCTGGGCTTTTGGGCGAATCGCAGAGTCTGAGGTTAGGGAATCATTGTTATTTGTGAGGTCAATATAGAGGCCGTTGATAGAATGCTGTAAGCCCGTCTCATCCGACAAGTCATTCTTGATTTTTTTCGGCGCGGGCCGTTCCTTCCCAGGGGGAAACCCGCGCTTTCCAGGTACAACCATGGTTACCTGCCTGCGGAGACAAAAGGTGGTATAACCCGTCGCAGAAGGTTCTAAACTGTTCACACCTCTGTTTCGAAGACGCCAGCTTATTCGTTAATAAATGGCCGGGACGGAATAGGAGGCGGCTTGATCACCAGAAGCTAAGTTATGGCGCAGCAGCCACTGTGCGCAGTTGGTTAACTACGGAGGCCCATTGGAATAAAACCGTAGAAACAAAAGTTTATGTAAACGGTAGTATTCTGCCCCCGAAAGATGAGAAAGTTGGGATTGCCAGATCAGGATGCAATAATCACCATACAACATTATAATTATTTGAATGTTAATGTTGCAATTTCTAAAAAGCTTTGAAATTTGAACAAGCGGTTGAACTCAAAACATTGGAATTCAGAAGACTCTTTACTGGGAATTTAACCATGTTACATGTGCGTAGACCTCGTTGTAAATACACGAAATTTTGTTTCTGCGGTTTTGTTCTAATGAGCCTCTATGAGCGTCAGTCTAGGTGTAAATTACTCGATATCAACCTCTAATAAGATCAAAGAATGAAGGTCTGATTTCTCATTCTAGCTCGGTGGTTTAAATACACAGATAATAGAGACATAACTTTTGAACCGTGGAAATAGCAGAACAATTCTGCATAAACCTCGGTGATCAAAGGTCGTCAATCCGATATCCTAAATAGGCAGGTCGTACGGTCGACAGCCTCCGTAGTTGACAGGTGTTCGTTCTATACTGAGCTGAGCCCCTGAACTTATCACGCAACCGCACACCTAGCGGTTTCGAAACCTTCAACCATCTTCTGTCCAGTATGGCGACCGTCGACCCTGTCCAAGAAGCTTTTGCCCAGGCTCAGCGGTCATTCCGGACCAAACTCAAGGACCCGAATATTTATAAGCAGATATTAGCGACCACCACAATTGAGGAGGTATGCAAAACGACAATGAAGTTACAAGAGGAAGCCGCGGGGAAAGGTCGGCATCTCGCAAAAATCAAGCCTTTCCTAGACCGTCTTTCGATGTACTCGGATGTAATTGGAACTTTTATGCAAGTTAAGCCAGAGATCCTAGCTTTGATATGGGGCCCTCTGAAACTCCTCTTGCAATGGTCAAGTCAAATGGCAAGTGCGTTAGATAAGGTCGTGCTTATCATAGTCGAAGTTGGACACGCCTTACACATGTTGAGGTGATGAGTGGAACTTTCGGGGCGAGCGATACCGTTAAGGCCTTGATGGCGTTGTTCTACGAAGATATCCTGGATTTTTACCGCGTCAACTTTGACTTCTTTCGCAAACCGCGTAGGTACACCTTTTTAGACGGTCACAGACGGGCAAAAAATGATAACTGTGCGCTAACCCCGAAAATAAAAGGCTGGAAACAAATGCTTGATGCTTTATGGGACAACCATCTCCAGAAACTCAACGTCGTGGTAGACAACCTCAAGCAACACTCGGCCCTTCTAAGGGAAGAAGTGACGCTACTCGACATCAAAGAAGCTCATGAAAACCGTATACGGTCTATTGCTCATTTTGATGAAACGAATATGTTTCAGCAGAGACAGAAATTCTTCAGTCTGCGTGACCGCATCTCCGTTGATCTGTACGACGACCGGCTAGACTGGATTCGCAACAGGTCTGTTCCGGGGTGCGAAAATTGGCTGTTTGGCGATAGCACCTTCTGTGAGTGGCGGGGGGACTCGAAAAATGCCAATCAACCTATCGTATGGCTCTGGATACAAGGCATCCCGGGGGCAGGGAAAAAATACCTCTGCGGCGCGGTGATTGACCACCTACGGCAACACCAAAAAAAGCAAACCCTATTTATCTTCCTCACTTACGCGAATAATGCCAATCAGACAGCCCTCTCTGTGCTCCAGTCGTTTGTTTTCCAAGCGGCAGAGGACGACACCGACTTCCAGTCCGTATTGAATGAAGCAACAGAACGCGAAATACGCGGAAACACGGGATATGTCTTGGACCTGTTCAAGACCTGGCTTCGGGCAGCTGGGCCTACATATTGCGTTATTGATGGCCTGGATGAAATGGATCGCTCTGAACGACAAATTGTATTACAACGTTTGGACGAGCTCACGAAAGCATGCAATGACCTACGCCTTCTTATCTGTAGTCGATCCGAGGCCGACATCTCCAGAGCACTTGACCAGAAGGCGGCACGCATCCAGGTGAATAAGAGGAATTCTGGCAGCATCCAAACTTACATCAACACCAGGTCCGATGGCTGGATAAGCAACCGGAGGTTTGACACCCAAACTAGGCTCGAGCTGCATGAGCTTCTGTCCCCTTTATCGGCAAAGGCAGATGGTGAGTCCCCAACCCCTACCTCGCATAACCCCAGTGCGCATTTTATCTAAAAATAAATAAAAAAATAAAACTTACATCAGCATTTCAGGCATGTTCCTCTTTGCACGAATTGTTCTCGACAGCGTGGATGAGATCAGTATCGATGAAATTCGACGTGAGCTCAAAGCGATGCCGAACGATTTGAATGATGCGTGAGTCTCTATCCAATCACCATTCGTCTGAAAGTCAAATAATTAGCCTGAACATGGAACCAGTTATCAGCGCATCTTTCAGAGAATCAATAAGCTGGACCCTCGCCGTCGAGAAAAGAGCAGAAAAATCCTAGGCTGGATTGGATGTGCCCCTATACCCATGACTATCTTCGAAATGGAACAAGCGTTATTAATTGACACCGACCCCAAGCGCACCGCTTGGATATCGTCAGATCTTGCCACGCAGGAGTTTCTTTCCATATGTGGTCCTCTTATTGAGATTATCGATGGCAAATTGCAGTTTGTCCATTTTACCGTCCAAGAGTAAGTTTGCGTCCTCCAGTTCCTTCATGCCCCTGCGTGACGGGAAATCGTCGATTAACGTCGACATCAGTTACATCTTCAGCCGCCAGATTGCCAACTATATCGACAAGCGAGAAGCTGCACGAGACTTAACAGGGGCATTTCTAGCTTACCTTGCCTCGGATTTACTAGACCCGGACCTTGAGGACGATCAAATTTTGGTTGATACTATGTGCGGTAAATACCGACTCCTTCAATATGCACACTTTTATTTGCCTACACTACTCCAACTTGTGAATAGTATTCGCCCGGAGTCATATCTCGTTGGCAGATTGCTGGACTGCTTGACCCAGCGGTATTCAAATCATGAATTCCAGGTCATAGTCGATGATCGGGACCCGCCGTATACAAATAGCTTTTATAAGAAGCACTATTCAAAGGCATATGAAGTCGCCCGTCAGACTTTCCAATTCCACCTTGCAGAGAAACGGCGAGGGTGGAACAGGAACAACAGTAAGTGTCGGACCCCTTCGCGAAGAAGCAGGAATTATAGCTTATGACAGGACCTGTTGTAGGTGAATCTTGGGTCAACTTTGATCCTCTGATCACCTCGAAGATGCTAGTCCGGCTTCAGCATCACTACGAGGCTCTGGTAACCGATGATAGTATCGCTCAGACAATGCAGACCCACTACGGCCCATGGCTATTCAAATGCACATATCTGTTCTGCACATACAGTCGCCAGGGATTTGTGACAAGACAGGAACGAGACGCCCATATCACAAACCATGAGCGGCCCATCAAGTGCCCAGTGCCGAACTGCATTTATTATACTCTAGGATTTAACGTGCAGAGACGATGCAACGAGCATTTAGCTCAATTCCATACTCCAAAATTTAGTGCAGACGACCTATCGAACTTGAAACCAGAGGATGTCCAGCCTCTCCTGTTTACGCTCATAATGGAAAGTGACGTCGAAAACGTACAACGCCTGATAAACTCACCGGGCGGGCAAAAGCTAAAGCCAGAAGTGGTTGCTTCTGCCAGGATTACTGCAGCCGAACAGGGCTCCCTAGCCATAACAAAACTTCTAGCCCCGCTCAACGAGATGTATGTGCCACTGCGGCTCGTAAAGGCAGCGGTAAGGAGTGAAAATGCTGAGTGTGCCGAGTGGGCTATTGTGAGGGCCGAACCATTCGATTCTACCAGTCTGATGAAGGTCATTCTGAGCGTGAAGTCCGAGGGGATATATCGGAAGTGGGAAGGATACATCCTCAGCAGGTTAAAAGAGCCACCAAAGCCTCAACCAAGGTCGAATCGCGCGGATTCGTTTTTTCCACGCCGTTCCGATGTCGATGTTTACTTGATCAATGAAATCTTCAAGCAACAGGTTTTCACTGACATCAAGGGTAGTGTTTTGAAGGAAACTAGGTTGCAACACACCCTGGAGAGGTTCAGAGAATACATTCAACCAGAGATGCTGGGAGTCATTCTGGTGCGAATAGCAAAGTCAAGCTGTACGTTTTCTCTAGCGAAACAGCTACTATCGTATGGGGCACCGGTCGATTACCCATGGGTCAACCGAATGTATGGTGGGCAAGTGCGTCAAGGAACAGGAATGACGGCGCTGCACGCAGCAGCAAAGAAGGCCACTAAGGACGCGGCCTTGCTCATGCGACTTCTCATACTAAATGGCGCGTCACATGATATGGAACGTATTAAAAAGGAACGAGGTGCAAAGGAAATCCATCAATGGATCGGTGCCAGTTTGGATGATCTTATTGAACTCAGGCAGCAACGCCTCAACCCCCCCCCGCGAATCATCGTCAGATCATGCTACAGACACTGGCCCAAGCATACAAGCGGAAACGAATGATTTGGCAATCCCATAACTACCTCGTCCAAGATAAAAAAAAAAAAGGAAACCGGGGAGGTGATAATTGCAAAAGTTCTATCATCTACTGTGTTAGATCTTGATCCTTATCCTTGACTCATGTAACCATTATTTCAACGGCCATGGCAAGAATAGTGCTGAGCCGGCCGAAAGTACTAAATTCGAGAGCCCGTTCCGGCCAGACCCGCTAGACTTAATTACACACTTTCGCGTAGTTTGCACTACCCCAAGGTCGTGATCCCCGTGGTTGTTACCCAATATCCCCGCGTGATTACTACGGAGGCCTAAAGGGATAAAAGGGAAATATATATATATATATGCATTAGTATTTGTTTATATCCTGCTAGCAGAAAAATAAAGCTAAAGCTAACTATATATTATATCTTGCTTGGTTTCGTTATATAGCTACTAATCCTAAGTTCCACGTAAAGCTACAAGTCAACACTCAGGTATTATATACTGGTACTAGTATTTATATAGGGAGAAATAAATAAAAGCTTATATATACTAGAAGACTCCAATTATATATTACTATTATCAACGGTGACTTTGCGTAGTCGAAAGTGTAGTCAACTACATAGAAACGCACAATCTGGTTGTGGTCCCGCGTATATACTCGATGATGGTCTGCGCCTCAGCGATGTGATCAGAACTCACAGACACCATGTCTGTCTTTCTCTATCTTCCTCGCTCGTAGACGTGGAATGTGACTGTAACCCCCCACCTAGATGGTCTCTCCTGGTAATCTGTTTCTTCCAACAAATGCGGGGTGTTAAACAGTAGATCCTCCTCCTGCTCCTGTCATTTAATCGCTTCCCGTTGGGCCTTGTTCGGACCAGGTAGGTCTGCTAGGTATCATTCGGTGTTTTGTTGGGAGGGCCCGAGTGCAGTAGCACCTGTCGGGTTTTACCACCAGGATCACTATCCTAGTCCCATAATCCATTAGCAATGGCGGTATCCTGAGTTCCTGCCAGGGGGCGGGTTAAGGAAAAAGAAGAATTAAGAGGAGAGAGGGTTAAAATCGATAAGATCGTTCTTATATGCTCGGCTAGCGGGCAGTGATAATAATGCAGCGTATTAGGCGGCTATCCCGAAGGAAGCAAAACTAACTACAACAGGGAATTCACAGGTCCTCGCTTTATATTGTATAATGGATGACTACGATACCATTTTATCAAGGCTACCTACTTAGTACCCTAGAGGTTGAGCTTCGGAAAAAAAAAAGAATGAGATAAATTTTTCGATAAGGAAACGGCACAATACGTCGAGGAAGGACTGGGATCAACCCATATTGAAGGAAGATTTTGTCAAATAAGAAGACGCGATGCCCATAATCGGAACAGTTAAAGGACCAGCTCAGGCTCGTCTAAACAACAACAACAACGGACTCGAGCACCCTCGGCATCCTTCAGACCTACCGTGTTGGGTTGGTCTTTGGACAATTTAATCTAGTTAACTGGCTCGCAGCAGCCCCAGCATCCCTCCTGACCAGTCGGAGCCTATACCATTGAGGTGATCCATTAGTCAACGATTCAGAAATGTCAATGTTGAATAAGGCGCTACAGATAAGAACTTACCTCGCCAGCAGGACACTCCGGCTTCTCGGGACGACAGACAGTTGTGCAGACGTCCTGGCGTCCTTGAGTGTCTTCGGCGGTTGCGGTCGTGTTGGTGTTTATGATGGGTTTGCAGCAACCCCAGCACTCCTCATTACCGGCTGGGGCCTAGATGAGAAATTTCTAGGTTAGTCTTCACAAAGTAAAAGCATCCGATGAGGCGAGGGAAGAACTAGGGCAAGTGTACCTCCCCAGCAGGGCACTCAGGCTTCTCAGTCTGACAGACACCAAGGCACAAGTCGTCGTTGCCAGAAGGGGTCTCGAGCTCGTCGGTTATGACTATGGGCTCGCAGCAGCCCCAGCAGCCCTGAGTGGAGTTAGTGAAGCTTGACACAGATGTCAGGAATATGGATGATATACCTCTTGACCAGTGGGTGCCTCGCCGACAGGACACTCGGGCTTCTCAGGGCGACACTCAGTGGTGCATACACCCTGGCGCTTTTCCTCGGTGTTTGTGTTGGCGTTCATGCTTGCAATCGGCTGGCAGCATCCCCAGCAGCCTTTTCCACCAGTGGGCGCTTCCCCGGCAGGGCATTCGGGCTTCTCGAGCTTGCATTCCAGTGTGCAGATGTGGCCCTCAGCTACGGTGGAGTTCGCTACTGGGGGAGAACTAACCTTGGGGATCGGCTCGCAGCAGCCCCAGCAGCCCTATCGGGATCTGACTTTAGATCTTTTTTTTTTCCAGTTGGAGGTGAGATGGGGTGTTGACAGAACGTACCTCACTTCCGGTGGGTGCCTCGTCGACAGGACATTCGGGTTTCTCGGGGCGGCAGACAGCGATGCAAGCTCCCGCCTTGGTGTCAAGAGTAATGGGCTGGCAGCAGCCCCAACAGCTCTGAGTCTGGTTAATACCGAATGCTTGTACGTCATGAGGAAGACTGGGGGTGTTGTTTATCAGACACACCTCATTTCCGCCAGCGATCTATATGTGATTAGCTTCATGCAGCAAGAGAGGGACTTGAAAGAAGACTTACCTCGCCTTCTGGGCACTCAGGCTTCTCGGGCCGACAGACGGTAGTGCAGGAGTTTTGTGGCAAGGCTAGAGCCAAAGCCACAGAGGTGGTCAGGGCAAGAATAGACAGGCGGACCATGGCGACGGTGTGATGTGTGGAGTGTATTGAGAAGGGACCCAATGAATTGGGGCTAGAACTTGAGGGATCGAGGGAAAACAGTAGATGACGCTCAAGGGGGGAGTTGGAAGGGAAAGAGGAAACCAGAGGTCTGTTGAAGAAGATGAGAGGATGGGGCCATGAGAATGGGCATTGTCAGAGCTTTATAGAAACCGTCTTCCCCGTCTTCCCCGTTGTCCCCTTGCATGCTTTCCACTTGGCCGTCAGAGTGAATGAACACATTCGATCGCGAGCTGAAGAATGTCACCCACCATCTATAAGTCCATGAACCTATGAATATTTAGAACCCACTTCCGCCCACAGCGAGGCTTATAGACCCGAATCCAGGCCTCAAGGAGAGCATCACGCCCTACCAAATCCGACTTCGATTGGCACAGTGGTTCAGGCATTCCGCTCCGCTCCTATTCAGGTCTTACCCAGGAAACGCGTCATAAGAGGCCTTATTTTTCAGTATCAGCCATACTCTTCTCCACCAGTGAGATCTCCCAATGTAAGCAAGCCGACCCGCACAGCGAATCCGCTTACGAGCCAAGCCAGCCACGAGACTCGTTTCGACAGGATTCCTGGGCTTGGGGCTCGTGAGGATTATTTTAGTCTTCTAGCTCTGCATTTCCCCGGATTCTCGCGCAATATCAGGCCAGAACGATGAAGCGGGTAGACACCGCGGTATACGGGATGGAAGGAAGGGACACGAGGCGGCGTCAATTGTCGTCACCAAGACGGTTTGCAACTCAAGACGCTTTCCATGAGACTGAGACATCA
The DNA here is from genome assembly GCF_047715775.1 of Aspergillus undulatus. Lineage (NCBI taxonomy): Eukaryota > Fungi > Ascomycota > Eurotiomycetes > Eurotiales > Aspergillaceae > Aspergillus > Aspergillus undulatus. Next base: position 80,409 of record NW_027396664.1, read on the forward strand.
TTTGCCAAGCGTTTGGCCGCCTGAACAAGGTAATGAGGGAATCGGCAGCTGAAACGGTTCCCCGGCCTGTACGAGGTCATCATTGCGGCACCGATCTCGGGCGCCTCTCATAGGGCTGTCTTCAATAACAAGGATCAAAGGGCTGTGCCCAACACCCGAGGCCCAAATATCAAGTCCAACTATTTAATCTGCACTCAAATGGTTTCATCATGGGTTTGCAGGGTTACGATCCTGCAAGCTGGCAAACAACGGCCTGCCAAAACAGCCAAGAAGCGATGCATCGCGTTCTGACCACGACGATCCGCTTGGCTTCCAGGTTTCTGGTTTTCTCATTGTTCTTGCGCGAAATGCCGACAAAAAAAGGAATAAGCGTGCGACAGTTGGAGGCCCTGGAACTAGGACTGCCAGGCCATGAGGTTGAAAGAGTGAGGTAGAGCGAAGATCTTGCCTATTGAAGGGTCAAAGGGAGCAGTTCGTTTCAAAGGGCCGATCCCCATGCATTGGCTGCCGCACTCTGAAACATGTCGAATACGAGCAGCCCACAGTAACTGCGCTGAGGTCATTGCTTCTGCGCAGAAATCGGACAAGGTACCGCTGGACCGCGGCTTTTTGGGAAGCCTTTGGAAGGAAAGTGGTAATGGTGTGCAGCGGCACAACGACCGTGGTCAGACGGGATTTCCACGCGTCTTTCTTCTCGCTGACAGACTTTTGACGATTGGAATAAATTCCCAATTTTGACGTAGGGAAGGATGTCAACTGCAGAGCGGGCAACATCCAGAAGCCTGCAATTCGATATCTGCAAAGTAGGCCGAATCCCAGCACGGATCGCTCTTTCCTTTTCATAACGTCCGACACTTGAGGAGCGGCCGAGCAACTCCCTGTCATATGCAGCTGAGTTGAAGTTGACTTTCATTGCCTGTTTATTGTCTCTTGGGCGACCAACCGTGGTATGTTCGCCGAAAACATTTGCCATGAATGGTAACGAGAATTCACTTGCGAGCGAGAGTGATGGAGACCATGTCCTCCAAGGCTGAGGTTCGTATCCCATGCATTTATCACTCTAATAGGTCCAGGATGACGGGCACAGAGTACCTTGGCACGATAGGCTACGTTGTACTGGATTACTTCGGCAGGCGTCCCCAAGATAATTTCTTGGGAGGTTGGAAGCGGGGGTTCTCCCAATGATTAGGAGAAAACCTGGACACAACGAAGCAGGCAAGCTAGAACTTCGCGAATCTTAAATTAGACAAGATTCTGATATTGACTGGTTGAGGTGGTACCGCTGTGAGCTTTGTCGGCTGGGGGGCCGAACGAGTGGGATATGGAGCCTTGATCGAGGAGGAACTTGGCGTAATTGCTTTCTCCAGTGTGGTCCTAACCATTTTATCAGTGAATTAATCAATACAAAGAAGCGATTGTGATGACATACCGAGTTCAATGCAATCTTCAAACCGTGGTCGCTCAGTATTTTTGGAGTTCGCAGATTCGCTCCATACGCTTCAGCCTTGAACAGGGCGTGATCTGCAAATTTCGCTATCGTGATGTTCCTGCTCATTTCAGTCAGCTAGCATTTTATCGTATTCGACAGGTTTTACGTACTCTTCCGGGTGCTTCAGCAGCTCCGGTACCTGCCATGCCTCGAGAGCATGGCGGAATGCATTAGGATGAATACCGAACTCATGCAGGACGGAGAGTATCCTCTCTAGGTCCTTAAGCGTGTAGCAGTGAACATTAAGATTGACCTCGCCGCGCAGAAGAGCGACGAATGCTTCCAGCTCGAATGGATCGGGACGCCGCCCTTCCCTCGACATGAACCTCGATATCTCTCGGCCTTGGATCACTCTACTACTTCCCTCAACCTCAAATGCCGACCGGCACCAGGACTCTTGTTCTCTCTGTAGCGCCTTTGCCTCGGCCAATTTCTCTTGCAGAAGCCACGCAAGACCGAGTCTCGTATGACCATATACTCGTCTCGGATTCTCACAGCAAGCTATCTTCAGATACCGCTGTCTCTCTGATTTGGGGATCCCATACTCCAACAACAACTCCTCGATGACGGGTTCCCCAGCTTGTCCAGGGAGTGGCAGATTTTTGACGGGGTGCGCGTGACCACCGACAATATTCGCCGAGCCAGGCAAGTTGAGCGACGTCGTGACGCACGCCAGACGCCATCAGCGTTTTGCGGGATCAGTAGGCGTGAACCCGTCCAGCGCCCGAACGAAGGGTGCATTGGGGCCCAGCAATGGCCGCTCATTTGCATCGCTGGTTGCCGACAGAGATGGGAATGGGAGTTCCAGATGGTGAGTGCATGTCGACCAGGCCGGGTGTGACATGCTTTTCACGGACATTGATGAGGCGAGCATCTTACGGCAGCGAGACGTTCGATCCTAACCCTGTAGGAAGGACTGAATGGATTACACCGGCGTCGAAAACAATATCCACGCAGTCGGGAAGGAAGGCCTCGCCGTCAAAGAGGGTAGGTTTTGAGATCACGACCGTGCTGCATCCCCAGTAGTTGGACCAACTGCAATTTGATGCTGTACTCACTTGGTCAGTTCATGTTACTAGTCGGACTGTTATTCTCAAGCGAAGAGAGACAGCGACGAAACAGCCATATTTGTCCTAGATGTAGTATTAGTGCTTTCATCGTTGTCTTGCAGCAGGCTGGTTACTAAAAAGGCCCCAGTACGTAAGAGCGGTACTGAGCGTTACCGGGTGGTAAGATTACAGTGGATCAGATAAGAAACATCCGACGCCGGCTCCGTCGGGATTCCATCTGATAATTCTGAGCTCCAGCTCCTGTCAACACTCAACACCCGACATCTCGAAACTTTCCCTCCTCCCCGGCATGCGCCTTCTCTCCTCCCGACCTTGGATATTCTCACTTCAACTCGGCTCGCCTCTCTCACGAACACAATTCTCGCGCCTCCGTGGATTTCGACCATTCTCAACCACCACGCCCAGAATGACCCAAACAGACACCCCCGCCGCCATTACCCTTCCGAACTCGGAGCAGTTCTACCTCAACAACGCCCGCGGCGAGCAATATCTCATTCAGGTCTGCTGGCCACTTCACTGGAATAAGCGTGATCCTGACACAGAGCGGAATCATCTTCCTATTATGTGCGTTTCTACCCTTTCAACGAGCGAGAAGGGGGAATATTAATGACTGAATACAGCTACATCGTCGACGGCAACGCTTTCTTCCTAAGCGCAACCGAAGCCCTCTGGCGCCGCTCCGCAGAATCGCACTATGCGGGCGGCGGCATCGTCGTCGCGATCGGGTACCCGCTCGCAGGCACAGGCAAGGTATACCACCGCGTGCGTCGCAACTTGGATCTCACAATCCCGACACCCAGGAAGCCGCTGGAGGGCTACGGTGGCGCCGATGTCCTGCTTGACTTTATTAACGAGTCCGTCCGACCGGCCGTGAAAGCTCGGTTCCCGAACGTTTCGATTTCCAGGGAGGCGTTGTACGGACACTCGTATGGCGGGTTACTTTCGCTGCATGCGCTCTTCACGAGACCGGATATGTTTGATGCGTATATTGCGAGTTCGCCGAGTATTTGGTGGAATGAGAAGTGTATTCTTGCTGAGGCGAAACGGTTTATTGAGGATATTAAAGAGGATAATGCGTACGCGAGCGGGGAGAAGAAGTTGCCGACGCTGATGATGTACCTTGGTGGGCTTGAGCAGGATCCGCCGCAGTGGAATGATGAGCCTGAGGATAAATGGGAGGAGAGGAAGCGTACCGCGGCGATTTTGAATATGCGCAATAACGTCCTCAGTTTGATGGATTTGATTCGTGGGTGTACGAGGTTGCATAGTGTGAGCTTTAGTGAGTATGCGGGTGAGGACCATGGGACTGTTATGGCTTGTTCGATGAGTAGGGGGTTGACGACTTTCTTTGAGGAGTGGCCTCTGCCGAGGAGGGAGGAATAAATATTTGCCTTCAGTGCTAGAACAGATACTGAATAGAAAACTCGTTTCAGAGGATCGACCACAATGATTTATATTTTCGGCGTGATAGGGGACCTAAGACTAAATGTGGCAAGGATGGTCGAGCGAATTAGGCACCTAGCCATCAACAAGATAGCGAACCTACTACAGAGCACCCCAGCCTTGTTGATATTTGAATTTACCTTAGCATCTCTTTGATATATACATACCATCAATCTTTGACACTGGACAGGGGACGGATATAGTCGGCATTAAGCGGTGAATAATACGGCTAGTATTGGTGTATTCGCCATCCTGCTCCGAATTACGCGATGTGGGGAACTGTTTCGGCGATAAAACAGTCCCACCTCCAGCTCAGCTTCCTCGCAATCCCTCACAACAATCAACCAACAACGCTGAACCCACGATGGCAGACGGCAGGGATACCGCGCCTCTCCTCGGCGAGAACAGACAGTCAGAATACGGCACCGTCGAGGAGGCGCCACCCGTCACCGAACTACGGACCTCCTTCAAGCGCAACCTCGGTACCGCCGAGGCGTTCAGCATCATCATCAGCATCGTCATTGGGAGCGGCATCTTTACTTCGCCGGGATCAATCGATACAAATGTTCCGTCGCCTGGGTTTGCACTGATTGTTTGGCTGGTCGGGGGTGTTTTGGCTTGGACGGGGGCTGCTACGATGGCTGAGCTTGGCACGGCCATTCAAGGGGAAGGTTAGTTGACTACTAGTTCCAGTACTGGTGTTGAAGCTCACTGAGGCCGTAACAGGTGGCGTGCAGCCATATCTACAGTACATCTACGGCGATGTCTTCGGGTTCCTGGCTGCATGGACGTTCATCGTCGCTGTGATCCCGGCCTCGCTGGCCATCATGAGCATCGTCTTTGTGGAGAGCGTCTATTCCGCTATTGGCGAGAATAACCGGACACAGGGCGCGCTGCATAAGTTACTCTCTGTACTTGTCTTGATTGCATTCAGTATGGCGAACGGGATTAGCACGAAGGCTACGAACCGACTGAACAGGTTCTTCGTGACGGCTAAATTCACGGCGATTGTTGCAACGGTTGTTGCGGGGATTGGGGTCGTGCTGCATCACCTTGCCAGTAACGGCACGGATACGGAGAAGACATCGCAGGATTGGTGGTCGAAGTCGTGGTTTGGATACAGGACTAGTATTGGACCGGATGGAGAGGAAATTGACTGGAGTAAGTTGCATGGCTGGGAGATGCTGGGACACTACTCGGCTGCTTTGTACGGGGCGCTGTGGGCGTACTCTGGATGGGATAAGGTACATTCAGCTGAAATATATATATATATATATATATATCAGACAACCGGCTGACAAGAAAAGGCAATCTATATCACCGCTGAACTGTCAGCGCCCGCTCGCCAACTTCCGCTAGCCATCAACACCGCGATACCGGTCATCGTCGTCGGGTTTATCGCTGTGAACACGGCGTACTACATTCTACTCCCATGGGATGTGGTCTCCACAACTGACAGTGTCGCCGTGGTAAGTACCGCCAACGAAACTAACCGCCTCAAAGCTGACATATGAAGACCGCATTCACCCACCTCCTCGGCCCCGGCGTCGGACTTATTGCCGCTGTTCTGATCTGTCTGGTTGTCGCAGGCTCTCTGCTAGGGAGTGCGTTCGTCGGAAGCCGCATGATCGTCTCGGCATCCAACAAGAACTGGTTCCCTCGGTTCCTAGGACAGGTTGGATACATCGGCTTCCGCTCTGAATCCCAGTCAGAGACAGAGGCTGGGTCAAACGACTCGTCTGCAAAGTCCGACTCTGACGCCCCACTCAACGCCCTCATACTCTCAACACTCTGCTCAACCCTCTACATTATCTTCGGCAATTTCCGCGCACTCGTCACATTCAATGGCTTGGGAGAGTATAGCTTCTTCTTCCTGACGATGGTTGGTGCTATCATCTTGCGGTTCCGGGAGCCGAAACTTCATCGCCCGTATAAGCCGATTATATTAATACCGATTGTGTTTACCCTGGTAAGCGGATTCGTGGTCGCTCGAGGCGCGGTTTTTGCGCCGTTTCAGGCAATCATACTCATTGCCGTTTGGGGACTGGGATTGGTGTTCTACTATGCAAGGAGGTGGTGGTCAGCTCGGAGCGGCCGTGGTTGCTAGCTGTGTTGCTGGACAGCCATGCGTAATGGCGAGCACGATAGAGATTCGCGCACTTTTTATGATCTTCATGAGCGGATGGTGTTGTGTAATTTAGCCACCTTCATATCTTTTTGAGAGGGCACAGGTTCGGGCTCCGAGTCGACGCGCAATGTCAACGCTACTCTCGACGATACAAAGTACACGACGATACAAAATACAGCAAGAAAACCCCCGTCTCATGATCCCAATGATAGAACCAACAAAATAGAAACAAACAAACATGGCAGACTGCGTCACAGATTCCGACGAGCTGGCGCGTGAACCATGATCGACCGCGACTCCCTCGGCAGCACAGCCAGCTCCACAGATCTACACACCACCGCGCCTTATACAGCATACCAACAAGCCAATCTTGCAATCATCATCATCATCATTACAAAAGGAATAGCAGCACAGACCCATCCAACAAGATCGCGCTGCGTAAATTTTGCTCGATCAATTCTGCTAAATCTCACGATCTAAATTCCCTCTGTCCTGGTGTTTCTCGGTCTCCAGCTCTACTACCTCCTTCCCTCCTCCCGTACTCCTCCTAGCCCACAGTCTACTACCTACGTACCCGACACGACCATTGAACCACCACACTACCGCTGGGTATCAAGATGACATGGACATACATCCACGTCCCCAACCGCCCCTGGCTAGCGCAGTTCTACTCGCACTGCCAACGCACCCCCTCGAAAAACATTCATCCGAGATCTCGACACAGGCAAAGAGGCATAGGATGCATTTTGCGAACTCCGCTCTGATGGCTACCTCTGGTATCTGAAAATGTGGCATGGATCGTAATATGTTGTCAGTTTAGTGAACTGAAGCGTGGTGGTGAGAAGGTGAGGGGCTTGTTCTGGAGATGACGACCAGGGTTGCGAAGGTGTCCTCCGGGTGCAAGGTTCGGTTCTGATCAGGCTCTGCTGCTGATACCTGGCGCGGAATGATTTGGCAATGGAGTCAACGTTGAGGAAAAGGATAACAGTACTTCTTCATGATTCCAGTCCACGCGTTTGTTGCTTTAATGCCTGCGCTATTGCCTTTCCATGCTTCGGAGATACGGTGTTGCTTTGTACTCTCCCTGCCTGTATGTGCCAAATGCTTGGTGTCTCATTCAATGGATCTAATCGTACTTAAGATACTTCTGTATCGAGTACAGAAGAATAGTGGCGATAGTGTCTTTCAACCAGCTTTCCTGCAATGATGGATCTGTAGGAACGAGGAGGTTGATGGGGGGTGAGAATGATATTGATGATCAGGAGATGACGTTGGAAGACTCGATGTCTTGACGCATCCATGGTCGGGCATGATGTTGCATCTCCCCTTCGCCTCCATAACAGTACAGAGGCAACGACTGCAAGTGCATCCATGATCTATAGGAAGGAGCCCGACAATAGAGACCAGTCTAGGTTCTTTTGGCACTAGCCCCCTCAGGCTTAGCCTTGCTATTTTTGGAGGCAAAGATCGGGCTAGACCTCCTCTGGCCTAACGTACCAAGGCTAAGAGATTGAGAGATTGAGCGCCTCTTTCGCCCCTGTTCATTTTTGACTCTGCAAAAGCCCAAACCGATTTTTCTTTCTGACAACAATCTCGTTCCTGACAAGACCAGGGACAGGAGGAGGTGTGCAATGGCGTACAACCACCTGCTGGCTGACGGCAGCCCCATCACCGAGTCCCACGTCCAGGCTCAGTACTTCCTGCCGATCAGTAGGTTCACGATGCCTTGGCTATGTGTTATACAAGGAGATATCAGCTAACCACAATATATTCAGTCGATCGTATCCTGGAGCCTCAGACGGTAGTGCACTTTAACGAATTTACCTTCTGGCAAAAGCTTCCAGATGGCACAAGACCGTCGGAATTCGGCAAGCTTCTCGAAGAAGAAGTTCCCTTCTTTTACGGCTCTGAGTCTGATGACACCACCATGGGCAAGATCATGGTCACGATCGGTTCAGACAAAGACAGCAGCCGGCTCACCATGGTCGGGAAAAACATTCACTCTCTCAAGTCCCGGCTCTGGGAGGGCGTCACGCCGATGAGCGATCAGCGGTGGGAGGAAGAAGGACTGCACCTTGAGGAAAACTTCGACCAGGCTTGCCAGCATCTCTCAGCAGTTGTTGCGGTCTTTGAGTACCTCAATGGCCGTGAAGTGCAAGAAAGTTTGCGTGAGACATTCAACTTGATTTACGCTCATTGGGAAGAGCTCGATCGTCAGATTAATGCCCAGAGAGCGAAGAACGGGACGGATCCCATCAGCCTTGCCAGTCTTTGGACTGCCTACATGGCCTCACATTACAAGGTCATGACAAATCGCGCGCATCAATGGGTAACCCGGCATGTTGATGCTCTGCGGGCCCCAATCCTAGAGGATCTGTTAACTTATGAGCCCGTGATTGAATGGGCTTACCCGGATGCAGAGCAGTGGAGGCTTACCAATGCATTGCACATGCTGCTGGAGATTTCGATCCGCGCAGATTACACGATCATGATGCCCATGGAAGGCTACAAGGAATATACACCCCCTGATAGAACGGAAACCGATCCGTACCGATTGTACTCGGCCAACGTCACCGAGCGAGGTAAAGCCTACTCTCAGCGTGTTAAGAGCTACAGCCATCAAATCTCGTTTCAGAACATCTTCAAAGACATTGGTCAAGAACATAAAACGTCAGAGAAAACTTCCCGGGAGTCCTATCACGAATCGGCTATGGAGCAAATTGAGGCTCAAATAAAGGTGAGAAAGGAGCTCCGTGGGGACGACTGGGACTCGGAAATACAAGAGCCATGGATTACTCGTCTCTTAAGCTCTATGGATAATGAAGAGGACGAGAACATGCCGAAGGATTCTGGTCTAGTCATCTATCGTCTGACCTACGCACAGTCCGAGCCTGAATGGGGGGGCTTTGTCCGAAAGCTCGAGGAGCACATGTCCGACTGGGGAGATGGCCAAACAGGCAGCGATGCCATCAAACCCTTCCTGAAACTTCACTGGATAGACGGCCAGGAACTTGGGCTTGTCGAGGATGATATCGAAGCAGCGAAAGAGTATGTCTCCTTACCCTCTCAAAGAATGAGGAAAGAGCCTTCAGCTTACATGATTCCAGGCACTTCAACAAAAACTTCAACCCGGACGACGAGGAGGAGAACGACGAAAACGAGGCAATCGACACAAGCAAGAGCAAAAGCGATCTACCTATGGACCTCCAGAAAAACGCCTTCCTCGTCATCGACTCTGCCTCTTTCAACTCCTACACAGACACCAACACTAAAAAAAGAATTGAGACACCTAACACAGCCAACAAGACAGAGACAACAGTGAACCAAGAGACCAAGAATGAGCACGACCATGACCACAGCCGTGCCCGCACAAGACACCCCTTCCTCCTCGCCATCGACCCAAACTACTCCGCCCAAGAAGGCCCCTCCCGCCCCGACGAATCGCCCGGATACACCGGTGCAATGCGCATAACGGGCAGCCTAATCTGGGGCGACCTATACGCGCTCCTGGAGACGCAGTCCGCGCGCCTAGAGGAGTTGTGGCCGCTGGCTATATACCACCCGGAGCAGGTGTATGTGGGTCCTGTGATCCCTTTGCAGCTTTGTACCTGGGATGCTGAGCAGCCGATCCCGTGGTGGATTTTCAAGGCGCTTGCTTGGGAGCTTGTCGCTGCGATCTTGGGCAGTCGGGGTGTACTGGTGTTATTGGTGTTTGGGGGTGGTGGGTATTGGTTTGTTTGGAGGAGGAGGAGGAGGTAGATAGCCCTGGTATGCTGGCACCCGCTGCAGTGCGAGAATGGCGCACTGTTTACAGGCAGCTTTGCGGGCGGTCTAAATATACACTAACAGCCACGACACATCTGATCATATGCTGGTATCATATTTAATATAACTGTATTTATTTATCACGGCGCGCACTTCTCAAACTACGATCGATCCTACCAGCTTCACCAATTTATCCTCATAGCGCCACATTCCATCATTATATCGAGCGAGCGTCTGACAACCCAACCCAACCCAAGTACCAGACCCGACTCGAAATTGGCCCAAAGTCCGCAACGTGGAGTCTCACATTCGAGCGGCAAATAGCCCGAAATTCAGGGAATTCAGCAGAATGCCGCACACCCAAGGCCCACTACATAAGTGCCCAGTTCGCACTGCCCAGAGAATTGGCTTGGCTCTGACTCCGGGGCGGGAAATCGCGGCTGGGCTGCTGGGCATTGCGGATGTAGTGGGATCGCAATTCATGAAAATGATCTAATCTGATCTGATAAGGGATTCTTCTTGTGAGGGTTGAGGCTAGGCATTCTTGGCCTGCTATCTTCCTGGCTGAGGTCGGCCTTTGTATGGGTCGGGGCGTTCATTGAGGCCCAGAGGCCACAGTACCATATAGACTCCGAGGTCGTCGTGTGTTGGCTGCCAACACACTGGATATAGGTTTATATGCTTAGCGAGGCTCAGATGGATAGGAACTGGCACTATGGATGTAGTAGGTGTGAAAAGCTATATGCAAATCTTCAAAAACGGACGGCTCGCGCCCGCGATGCGCTTTTATTATCATGAAAACATTAATTGGTATAATTAAGTAGAGATAATAGATGGCACAGAGCCATATTAGATTTTCCCCGAGCAAGAGTCAAGACGACAGAAAAGATCGTCTGGCTTCAGATCGCCACCTTCAGCAGATTGCTCATCTCCATTTCCAGCACCACCAACCACATATATCGATCCTTCTCCATTTGTATGCGAAAGCCAATGAACCCAGACAACACCCGACCTAAAAGACCATACCCTTCGTCTGGCTCATGTTCTTCACGTTATAGTTCTTAATCATGATCATCCAAATGAAGCTAAGCGCCATGATCCCTGTGCCTGCAGCCAACATTCTTGTCTGCGCATATCCATAGCTCTTCTGAATCGCAATGCGCTCAGGAGAGTTAACAGGGTACGACAACTGCGCGGTCAACTGAGCATAGATCGTGGCTGCCTGGGGAAGAGCCGACTCAGGGAGATTGCGCAGCAAAGCAGGGTAGAACGTATTGGTCCAGATAGCGCCTGAAATCGCATTCCCGACGGCACCGCCAATACCACCGGAGATGAACAGGACCGCAAATGCGGCAGCGACATGCTGGTGGTCAACGGCTACTAGGACCGCGAGCTGCTGGATAAGCGTGAATATGGAGCCGCCGATCGAGATGAAGATTTCGCACATAACGATGTATCCAATGTACTGGTTTGGTTGACGGAAGTGGATCATAAGCCCTTGGGCGAAGATGTAGAGGGGTACAGCGATGAAGAGCATCCAGCGGAAGTAGCCTGTCTTGCGAATGGCGAAACCAACCATGAATAGCAGCACGCCGGAGACGACCTGGAAGGTTGATCCGACGTATCCGGCTTCCGCGACTTCAAGGTTGCTCACGACTTGCAGGAAGGAGTTAAAGTAGCTGTTCCAGCAGTAGTAGGAGGCTTGGTATGTAAAGTCAATCAGGCAAGCGCCGATGACAGTACGGTCGGTCAGGAATTCGTATTTCAAGAACGGCATCGGGGCCCAGTAGGCTTGGTAGAGAACAAATAGAACCATGACAACGAAGCCGGTGACAATCATCGCGATGATGTAGTCTGTTTGCCAGCCATTGGGGGCGCTCGCTGCGAGGGTAAATGGAAGGAGAAAGACGGTGAGACCACCGGCGAGGAGAATGACACCGGGAACTGGTGCGATTAGTATGATTACGAAACGGGCAGAGGGGGGTACTCACTATCAAAGGCGAAGAAGTAGTGCTTGACGTTCTCGACCAAAGTACGACCACTGCGCTTGCGAGGAGTGATGATGCCCTGCTTCTCGGCCCTGTTGAGACCGACCCTCAGGACGAAGTAGACGGGCGATGCGACGCAAGGGAAAATGATGGCGAATGCGCCAAAGCCCCATCGCCAGCTGACGTTGAGAAGGAACTTCTCGGAAGCCTTTGAGCCGGCGAAAGCAGTGATCATGTATGGAGAGGAAGTGAAGGCGAACGCGATACCACGATTCCGCAGGTTGGTGATATCAGCTGCGAGGACACAGAGGATGTAGTTCATTCCGTTGAACCCGACGGAGTAAAATATCTATGACAGTCAGCGTGCTGGTCAACCGCTGTGAGGGATTGCAATGTTCGTACATCCGCTGCACAGTATGTTTCGAGGTTCTTGGACGCTGCCATCAAGATCAAGCCCAAAGTCGAAAAGCCAACCATGACCAGCCATCCTTCAGCACGACCCCAAACGTCCACCACCTTGGCGACTGGAATATACAGGGCGGAAACCATGGCGCTGGAAACAATGCCTATGACGGTCAAGAGCGAGTGACTGTTGAAACTGCTGGTGGCGTAGGGCGTCAAGCTGTAAAGAATAGCTGTTCTGAATCCATTGGCCAGGGTAACGAGCCACAGACTGATCTATTAGCAATTGTCCGCAGTTCAGAGTGAGATAAGAACATACAGGCAAAGAACAGCAATTAGCGACCACTTAGACCAGACCAAAGTAACGGCCTGGATCTTCTGCACACCACTCTGCGCGTTGTCGGAGGGGTGAGCTTCATCGCTGCTGACGTCGTTGACGGCAGTTTCCTTGTCGTTTGCGGCAGGCACTTTCTCAGTGACAGGAGTCTCAATATCTCGAGCAGGCGAGACCTGGACCTCTTGAGGCTGATTCACTTTGCTCCTTCCGAGCAGGTGGAGCTTAGAACCGATCGCCATCGCTGCTGCAGTGCTGATCCTAGATCGACGTAGGAGAAGTCGAGAACAACAACAGACAGATCACAAAACAGAGACAACACCGGGCGAGCGACGAGCTTTTATCTGAGAGCTCGAGCCAGCACTGAACGCAGTAATTTTACGCGGCCGCGATAGCCCCCGACACCGGCTGTTCTGGGCATCGCAACTGGCCACTTAGCAAGGCGCAACATGACAGCCCAGGCTCGGGTCAGACCACGGACGAGAGGCGAACCGAGATCCGCTTGGTTGATTTATTGATTGATTAGATCCGAGATATCGCCTAACGACAACGTGGGCGTCCAGTGGGGAGAGAAGGTAGAGCTGTAGAGCGAGGGCTGACTGGTTCATTGAAAGCCATGCGCATGCAAGGACCCTCAACGCCGGTTCTTAGCACGTTCTTGGGGGAAAACTATGTTCTTTTTTTTCTCGTAATCCTACGGTCCAGAACAGCTGCCACCAGAAGCGAGCTGTGCCGCATGGACGGCGGGAAGAAGCAAGCACGGTCAGGTGTTTCAACAGGTGGGCCGCTATACTAGCGTGTTCTCGTCTACCTTCAAGAGGTTGACCCAGTCACCCTGGATATGCCGGGAAATCCCGCATCGATGTGCGTACGCCGTCGATGGCCCGTTCGTCTCTAGCACTTAGTTGGCCCCACGCGCGCAAGATTGCGTTTCCGAGCACCCTGGATCGCTGTCCCTGAGATCATTGCGATCAGTGAGATCGTGCATTGCTTTCGCGGTGTTCTCGCAATTTTTTTTTTGACTTCAACGGAACTGCATTGTGGAGCAGGGTGGGCAGGTAACCATTGACCGGCCACATCAGGCATGTCGGCATGTCGGTCCCGCACTAACCCTGGCCAAGAGCGCCATGGTGCGGCCAAGAGCCAAAGAGTCGATGATATTGGCTCTGCCCCAAGCGAATCCAGTCGCTCAGCCCGTTATCAGCATCTAATCTGATCCCGGACCCCTTGGCGCCAAGGTCCATTTGATTGTCTGACCTGTTTTGTATTCTCATCCGGAATCGGACCAGGTCTGAGTCAGTTGACGAGGGAAAGAATGTGTGTCCGGTCTTCACGGCTCCTGCTGGTCGGCGATCGGCTGATGGCAAGCAGCGAAGCCCAATGACGCAGTAAGCGCTAGAGACCTGCAGCCAGCAAGGGGCAAGGATAGTCGTGTCTCTCCTGCGTCTTGAATGGGGCAGCGCCAATCCTTTCCCAGACGCTGCAAGCGTTCCAGTGCTGCTTACTCCTTAGCATTTCCTTAGCAGCTCCCACGCATGCACCCCAACTGCCGGATCCAAGCATATAAGGCAGAAAGGAGTGCTAATTATACTCAGACCAACTTTTAACACGACAGCCAAACCCAGTCCTCGCCTGCTGTCACCAAGTCGCAACCTCGCCTCTCGGATTCCTGTTCCAAATCCAATTCCGCTCCGCCACTCCTCCCCTCGACTGGACCTCTCTACTGCCTTTGCTAGACATCACTACTCTGGGACCGCCGCAGCCACCAAACTCAACTCCCCCACCAAGCCCGACACTCTGTCAAGCCACATCCACGACACCACCACCATGACCAAAACACAAGCAACGCTGCATTCGTCGCGCCTGCGATTCGTCCCTCTCGCAGCAGAGCACTATGCCCTCACAAAAGAACTAGACCAGGACCCCGAAGTCATGAAACACATCGGCTTCGGGCGCCCGCTCACAGACGAGGAAACAAAGCAAGTCCACGAATGGCTCCTCAACACCGCAAACCCCCTCCCAGGACTAGGAACCTGGGTCGCATACGCCGGCGACGAGGCAATCGGGTGGTGGATTCTCGCGCCAACACCCATAGACCCTAACAAGCCGACTGAGAACTTCAACACGGAGCGCTCGGAGACAGGGTATCGCCTTTTGCGCTCGGCGTGGGGGAAGGGCTACGCGACGGAGGGGTCGAAGGAGCTCATCCGCCATGCATTCGAGGATCTAGGGCTGCAGGAGGTCTTCGGGGAGACGATGACTGTTAATGGGCCGAGTAGGAAGGTTATGGCGAAGTGTGGCATGGAGCATGTTGATACCTGGTTTAATGAGTATCCGACGCCGCCGCCGGGGATTGAGGAGGGGGAGGTGCGATATCGGATTACGAGGGAGCAGTGGGAGGCGCAGAGGGCGCAGGCGCAGCAGAAGACGCAGTAATATTTGGCTGTCAGAACAGTCGAGCCAATCACGTCAGTGACAAGAAAATAAGAACTTAATCTTCTTCGGAATGCTTTATCATGTCGTTGTGCCAGTGACATTTCGAGAATCCTCGCCTGAGTTCTCAGTTTGCGATGATTAGTGACTACTCGAATAAACTTTCGCTTGCTTCCTTCTCGGACGATAACCGGGTGGCACGAGCTGGTCATAATCTAAATCCCTCAATCGCCAAGGCAATTTATCAGCTATTCAATAGCTTGACAGCCTCTATGCCCTTAGTGGCTAGGCCTTCACGAAGCTATACGGACCTCGGAGAAGAGGACTGGAAAAGCGAGGGACACCGTTCCCTCAAGGTCGAACCCAGGATGACTAGGGCCACAGAGTCAATGACTCGTATCTAAACTCCGAGCAAAAATGATCCGGTGTGGATGATCATCAGCCCGGGCTGCATGCCCCAACCCCCAAAGGGTCGTAAAGACCGATCGGATAAAGGGACCTCGAAATGGGCCTCTCCATAGGCGAAAGGCGAAATGCGAATGGAGTGCCCAGAACCCTTGGCTTGACCCTGTTTTCTCACCGGTTCAATTGTTGTGGTCCCTGTGGAACTTGGTTGTGGGCTGCTTATGCTGAGTGATGGAGGGGTGCACCTAGGAGTAAAAACTTTTCCGGCGGTTGTCGGAAGAAGGTGTGGGGCTGTTTATCTGATTAGATTGATCCGCTCATTTTACCCTGTATTACCGGTATCGGTATCAGTTCCAGTATCTCTGGAGTATTACCAGTATACACCAGCAGATAGTTATTAATTACTGTCTACTACAGAAGATCTCGCGACGATGAGGCGCCGAGTCTTTCATTGCTTGGTAGTTTCTAGCCTGAGCCCAGCCGAGTGGAACCTGCCGAAGTCGCTGCTTTCGTGATGGCGCCAGCCAGACGTCCTGTTCGGATAGGAACTTAGGAATAGAAACTTAGGACGTATACCCTCACACTCGAACTGTGTCGTCGTTTTTTCTAGATCCCAAATACCTTCAAGTGCAGCGCCGGCGATAACTTGTCTCGCCGTAAAACGGGCAGGATACTAGATACGCTGTTGCATACTACCATGATATCTCACCGAGACTTGGTGACTGCCAAAAGGGAACAACATGAAGTTCGATAGGAGCGATTGTTGTTTAGACCAGTAGTATCACGAGGCTGACGAGCTGATATGAAGAGCGCCACCAGCCGCGTATGCATACGCCGCCACGGAGGAGGCGGATGGTTTACTTAGCTTCCTTCGTCCATATGTCTATCACGGTATCAGTGTTAGGAACGTGGTAATCGAGTAGTACCAGGATGGTTGGTCTTGACGCCTATCTACTGTTAACTTGTATTTAGCGCACCGCCAGGGATATCATACCTAGCAACCCAAGGCAGTTTCGTTGCTTTGTTGCTGTGCAGCATGAATCAGTGACAGGAGTTGCTAGTTTCAACACCCAACAGTAGGACAATGGGGTAAGGAGATATACCAAACGCCACTAAGTATTACACGGCAAATATCCCACCGAGAGGTTCCACTATAAAGTACAGAGGCTGGCCATTTGCTTCGGAGTGCCACCCGGTCTTAGAAACCCTGGCCGGATGGCGGATGCCGCTCTAGCTTGTATCCCGCGAGTCAATGTACTGGATACTCCATAGCAGTGTCGCCAATAGCCTTATGCGTGACCGTTGACTACGCTAGCCTAAAGGCTGTCGGCTAGTCCGCTCGCTCATTTTCATTGATGAATGAGCTTGGCCGGGAAATCGACGACACTAGATCATTGCGAGACTCGGCAGCTGCCACCGCATCCTGTCTTGCGCGGATGTGACTATGCCTTCTTTTTCCGCATTGCCTTTCAATGGATTATTATTCTCAATGACGAATGATCAACATTGGCCGCTATCACTTACGGACATGAGGCCTGACAGCCTCTGGCGGTCTGCAGCCACCAGCGACAGGTACAGCACCGGCACTTCGAAGTGGCGGATAGGTAGGGTGAGACCGGCCTGGGCGTCTTCTGACACAGTTCATGCAATGCCCCGATAACAATCTGCTTGAAACCAACGTCTATGTTATGTTACTGGCAAGCTCTGCGCTTGGACTGACTCGATTGGGGAAGGGGTAGGTACGAGGGCCGTCCCGGGGCAGGAAAGCAACGTTGAGAGAAGATGGAGCTCAGATATTCTGCTCTATCTTGCCAACTTGTCTTACTCAATGCTTCACTAACATTCTCATATGTTTGCCCTACATCAAGTGCTAACGCAGCTGTTTGAACGCACTCCTCGCCGTCCACCCTTAACCTTCTATAAATTCAACAACCTCTCATGCTTCGCCCCACACCTCTCCCCCAAAACAGTCACCCTATCAACTACACCCTAAATCTCCTTCAGCTCCCCCTCACACAAAACAACATCCCTATCCAAATTCTCCAGAACCATCTCCTTAGTAGACGCCCCGGGAATAGGTATAGCGCCCTGCGCACGCACCCAAGCAATCGCCACTTGCGCAAGGGTCACGCCCTTACGCCTCGCAATGGCGTCGACGGCCTCAAACGAGCTGCAGGTTATTGGCGAACACCGCAGGCTGGAAACACGGTTGCATGCGCCGCATATCTGTCGGGGCGAGATCGTCCTTTTTGCGGATTTTTCCTGTTAGCCAGCCGGGGCCGAGGGGGCTGTATGCTATTATTGCGATGTTTACTGTTTTGGATTGAATAAGTGGTTAGCAATCTTTTCCTATATGGGCGGGAGGATTGATTGAAGGGATTGTAAGTGGCGGTACTACTTTCGCCTCAGAAATCCCAATGCCGCCAATCTTGCCCTCTTTGACGAACTCGGCCAGGGCACCAATACTTGCCTTAATGGGTACATTGGGTTCAATGCGCGCGCACTCGAGTATATCAATCTTCTTGACCCCGTCGAGGATGGATAGGCTGTTTCGACGGAGGACCGGATTCCGTCGGGGGTACAGTCTGGCTCGTGGGTTGTAGCGCTGTTTGCGCCTTTGATGCTTAGGATGACCTTTTCGGCGCCTTAGGCGTACGTTGTGAAGTAGGGCTTCAATAAATGCAGGGAGTTGGCGTGGGTGTGCCGTAGTGGAGGCTCTTTAGGTCAGGATTAGTTACTGCATAGCTTCTAGGAATTAAAGGTTAATTTACGTACTCCATTCCAGAAATCCGCACCCTGTTTCAGTGCAGTTCTCATAAACTTTGCTGTGACGGGGTACTCGGTTGGAGCCCAGGGGCGGCTGAAACCTGCATCTCGAGATAAGGTCAAGTTTTGTTATGGGGAAGACACCAAGCAAACGTACCCATGAGGCCGAAGCCAATAGACCCTACAATCTTGCCGACGAGGCTTGCTAGTGCGGTTGTGACCAATATTGTCGATGTGATTGAAACTTGATTATCGTATAGTGTATGTATCCAAGATGGACCGTCGTTGAAGATGATGAAGATACTATTCTATGCTCGACAACCCTCCTCTTTTACATCACCTGGTCTCCCTCTACCAGCGGACTTAAGTCTTGCAGGCACAACATGCCAATATCATGTTAGATCCAAATCCCATTGTCTCCAGCTGCCGGGCTGAAAAGAAGGTCGGATGTAGGGCTCCAGGGGGCTGGATTGCTTCGGTTTTGGCTTGGGAAATCATTATACAAGCCCTAAACTCCAGACCTTTTCCTCAAAGCCCGCAGAAGCCCCGTCAATCCAGCAATGCTCCGCTGACCAGCGCCTGTCTTGCGACTTCGAATACCAGCCCAAGCAATCAACAAAACGAGCAGCAATATCCGCTTCCAGTTTCGGCGGGTAGTCGGTTTCTGAGTCCACTGTTTACTCCCACTTTTCTTAGCTTGGCCTTCCGATAGGACGCAAAGCCGCGATGAACAAACCAACCTTGGTATTCCAATCTTTCCAAATGGGGAACAAACTCCTGTACCAGAAGTGCGCCTGTGTCCAGGGGTAACCCATCGCATTCCAGCTCTTGTCGTTGACGTACCACTGTCAAATAACATTAGTGATTCGTTTGGACACATGTATCTCGAAAGAGGACATACAGAATGGCACCCTGCATGCCAGACTGTCTCTCGCGATGCAGCCTGTATTCTTTCGATATAGGTGTCTTCGGCTTCAAGCTTCACTTCCACTGACGCTGCCGAACCATCGAGAACAGGCTTCAGGATGCGAAGGGCATAGTTCACCGAGCTGCAATACTTTCGTGTCAGCATTCCGGGTGGATTATCTCAGTAAATAGGCGTGGGATTACTTCTCCGCAGCCATGACTGCCGACGTATGCCCAGTGACTGTATTTGGTCCTAACAGAAGGAAGAAGTTGGGGAAGCCGTTCATCGCTGAGGTATTGTATGCTCCGGGGCCATCTTGACGACTCCAGTGCTCATCCACGGTTATGCCGTTTCGGCCGTGGACAGTCATTCCCAGGAGGAACGTATTTGTCTTGAAACCGGTTGCGAGGACTATTACGTCTGCTTCGATGAATCCCGTCGAGGTTTCGATGCCTTCTGGTGTGATTCCAAGAATTTTAGCGTCGGTTAGGAGCATCTTTTCGTTGTGAAGGGACTTGAGGTAGCCGCAGTCGAAAATCCGGCGCTGAGACACCCGAGTTAGAGTATGCAGTTTAGAAGAGTCGATGCGAGCGCATCTTACCTTACACCCAACCTCAAAATCAGGTATGAGGATATCGTGGTATTTCTCTGGAGCCGTTTTTCGCATATATGCTTCGATCTCCCTACGCCGCTTCTGTCGATATCGGGCGGCGGATTTGGTCATCGGGAATAATTGCCAATCGGCTTCGGCAGCCTGGTAAATTGCAAAGCGATGCAGCCTCTGCAGCCCAGGGATATTGCGAAAGGCCCAGGTCATAGCCGGTGTATACACCAAGTTCGCTGCCTCGACAACCCAGTGCTGGCTACGAATGATTTGCGTAACCGAACCGCTGCGTTTTATAATGGCGGGAACGATTTGTGCAGCGGTACCTGCATTGCTAGTTAGATTCCAATGCCAAGGGAATCATTCATAAACATGGTGACGCACATCCATTGCCGATAACAACAACCTTCTTCCCCTCAAGACTAACATCGTGATTCCACCTCGCAGAGTGAAAGAGCGAGCCCTTAAACGTCGACGCGCCAGGTATATCGCAGGCCCGAGGCTCGACTAGCACGCCCGTAGCTCCAAACAGAATCTGGCATTCGTGATAGGAAATCTCGTCGGTGTCCACGTTTCGCAAGGTCATCAACCACCGTGAAGCATCCTCACGCCAGATACACTCCTTGACCTCGGTGCAGAAACTCATTTTGTCAAGCAATCTGTATGAGTCCGCCACATCCTGCTGGTAGGCCTTGATCTCCGTATACGAGGGCATCAGCTTGGTCCATGCTGGGTTTGGCGCGAACGAGTAACTATAGAGAGCGCTGGGTACATCGCATGCGCAGCCTGTACAGATATACGGTTAGCTGCGGAGAGCGAACGAGGGGACGACAACACTACCGGGGTAAGAGCTAATATGCCACGTCCCGCCGCAATCGCTATGTCGCTCAAAGAACCGGATATCGTCCATCTGATACCATCGTTTCAGCGTGGCACCAAGTGCGATTCCACTGATCCCGGCGCCAACGCACGCGATCTGGCTGTAGGAGGGGAGAACATTGGTAGTTCTCGGTTTGGCTTCCTGCGTCATCCTGGTTGCGGAGCGAGTACAGCGGGGTCACAGTTGATTAGTTTCGACTCCCGAAGGATGTAATAAAACAACCTTATAAAGGAAGGGTTCTGTGAACTCGCACGCGATATATGATAATGCGCTGGGTATGTGATTATGCACAGGGTCGTGAACTGCCTTGATTTTGCCTTGATTCTGCAACGCACGGGGCATTGTGTTTGTCTGATTACTGGCAATCGTCCGTCCCTGACTCCCTGTGCCGAGGTTGGACACCGGAGTCTGCCTGCACGAGTCAGGCGCATCTCCGGCCTCCGCACAGATGAAACTGCTCGCAACGAGGCAGGTGTCGTTCATATTCTGCAATACGCTCGCAATGCTCGCAGAGCTGAAAGCACTTCAAGGCGTAGAGGGTTTGAGTCGTAAATGATAAATCCCAACGGTTGCTCATAGTGTCCGTGATAGGCGGCTCGCCCCACAGCTATTTCCCCCACGATTCGAAGCTCTTCAATCTTCATCAACCTGTGACTCGGAAGGTATGTCGTGATAATAGAACAAGCTGAAATTGAACGAAGTCCGTAAAGAAGAGGCTTGAGTAGAAAAAGGCTCGCGTTTCATTGTGGTGGGGCGATAACAGCCTTGTCAAGTGAGCAGCAAGCATACGGAAGATGTGCTTGTATATATATATCTGCATCACCGGGCACGGACTGTATATAGGTGTCGGGCGGCTCAGGACCATACAGTCTGGCGGCTAACGAGTTCTCCCAACGGCCGACAGCATTGTTAACATGCGGGCTAGTCAAGAAGGCAATCTCGTTGAATGGCGAGTGCAGAGAGGTAAGAGGATAGTGGAAGAAAGGCCAGCATGGACGCCCTGAGACGCTGTGCGACGGAAATGGGTGAGCCAGCCAATCGAGCCACCCGCGTACCATACGAACATAAAGCTATGTAGATACGACGTGGTATTCATCCCTCTAGCTACGTAAGCCGGGTCAGGTCGTCGAAGTAGATTGCCGACTGACGATCTGTACAGTAGCCTCGTCAGGAGCACAGCTGAATTTACAGCAGGCTATTCCCTGCGAAGCGCAACATAGCCACAATGTTCGATAAGTGATTGTCCGTTCTGGCTCTCAGTCATACTGTAGATAGGCTCGTAGCTTCGTAGTCGCAGTGGAAGCCCGTAAGTTCGCGCTTTGGTATTAGACAAGTCACCGATCAGGGTCCAGGGGGACTGGGGAGCCTTGCTGTCAGCCGAACCATCATGGTGCGGGCTCGGCCACTACGCTGCTGCCACGGATCCCGGACGCGTCCGACCGAATCAATTTCGTACTTTCGCGCGATCATCAGCCCCTTTTCCAATGGGTGAAACGAGCTGTGCCACAGCGCAGCACGTTATCCGCCAATCGATTTGTCTAGACCTAGATCATGCTTGCGGCGAAGCGCCCAGCTGCGGCTCCGTTGCCGCTGAGTCGTGACCCGCGACTAGGGAAATTGGGGTAAAAGAAGCAAAAAGCGACCGGTCCCAGCCTCGTCGTCCCCCTGGCTTGACATTCCGGTCGGTCGCCCTGACGGCGAAGCGAAGCAGCGGCGAAGGGAAGCAGCGGTCTGGCTCTGATTTAACAGAAAGATTGCGCCCGTGGTTTTCACGAAATTCTGCCCCGTTGATAGAGCGATTGTGCTCGAGTCAAACTATAGTCGCAACCATGGATCACAGCCCCGCGCCACATCCGATGGTCCAGATATTCGAGGAGTTTGGTACGGGCACGGCTCCAGCCTTAGCATCTACATTGATTCGGTCGCTAACCATTGATTCTGAGAAAGATACCGGGAAGTGGCTTCCATGCCCCGAAGGAAATGATTTGGACATAGTGAAGGTAAGTTGTCTCGGAAGCCTCGCAAAAGGGAGCCGAAAAGCTGACTGATCCTTGTCGCACAGCGCAAGCCGGACTCCAACCTTATCGTGTACGCATCGCTAGTCCTCCCTTTCCGATCGCGCTTCTGACGCCGACCGCAGGTTTCTCTCCGAAGTATACAAGAAAGAGAGCCCAAACTTCAAGTCTGACTTTCAGGAAGAATTCTGGCCGGTGCTGGAAAAGGACATCAACGGGTCCTTCCACTGCGAATATGGCTGTTCAGAGTCGAGGGTCTGGCCAGAGGGTATGCTCGATCTTTGCGCGCACATTTGATGGTCTCCGAGATCTAACATCATATCAGCCTCTTGGTCATGCTTCAAGGTCAAAGAAGTCAAAGCGGCAGATGATTATAAATGGAAACAGCCTACGATCCACGTAACATGGGATGCGGCGACCGGAAGACAGTTAGTTTATGTTTTCGAATTCAAACAACGTCAGGAACAGAGCTTCCTCAAGGCGGTGCCGACTGCAGCAGAGCGCAGATGCAACCCCTTCCCCTGGCACGCGGTCTTTGCGCGAATAATCCTCGAGCAATATGACGACGCATTCTGGCTGTTGAGAGACCTGGTGCGGGGACAAGAAAAGGTATGTTCGTCAGCGTTGGATGCTCAAGTGCTTTCCATCAGGGCACTTCTGACCGGCATAATTGCCGTGCTATAGGAACGATCCAAAGAACCCGATTTCCCACTCCTGCACGATATCCTCCGGCATCTTTTCCACTACCAGGAAACGATCGAGGTAGCACAACACACCTTGCGAGTAATGGCGGAGGAGCAACTTCGCTGGCGAATAGAAGACGGCGATGAGGTCCGCAAGAACCTAAGCACGTGGATGAAAACTCGTCAGCGATTTCTGTACGAAGAAAAGAGAGCGCACTCGCTAAAGATGCGGTCCAAGTCTCTGAATGATAGGCATGAGAACGAGATCAATCTGGTACTTACCGTTTCCCGTGACCTGATGATCAGTGATTCGAGAGTGAAACTAACCACAAATGAAATCAATAGGCATTCAATGAAGTCTCGCAAGGATTCGGACACGCAGCCCGGTCGGACAGCAGGATGATGACCACGGTTGCGGTGGTGAGTATGGTGTATCTGCCAGGGACGTTTGTGTCCGTGAGTCTGCCCATCACGTGCAGATGAATACGTGCTCAAAAGGCAACGGCGACTGACTGACAACCTACACCAGGGCCTCTTCGGAACAAACTTCTTCAGCTTCCAAGCTGACCCCGGCAATACTTGGCTCACGGCGGACGAGTTCTGGATCTACTGGGCGGTCACCGTGCCCTTGACGCTGGCCACGATGGGCGTCTGGGCGCTTTGGCATTGGCGCGAGAAATACATTCCCTGGTGGCAGAAGGCAACCGGCAAAGCGGTGGGGATTGGTAAGCAGGAAAAACATAGACAGAAGACGCGAGCGACCAGGTCGCCGGCTGGGAATGGGAATGGGCCTATAGAGAAACAGGCCCCTATGTCCCCAGTCAAGAGGATGACGACCTTTTTCAGACTGAACGAGGTGCAGCGGCACGAGACGGTTTAATTGTCGCCGTCTAGCGTTGGAATATATAATGATTGGGCTTTTGGATCAGGTTAAGCGAGTGGGAATAACGAATTATGACTAAATATGAGCGACGAATATAAAAGAATGCTATAGAATACATTATCTACCACCCAACCATCTATCCATCCATGTTTCCAAGCCTGGACCAAAACCAACTCCAATATGCGGCTAATCATGACAAGAGTGTTTTCGTATGTTCATAAGGGCATCATTAAGCGGACATCCTCCGGTGTCTCGGACTTTCCAGGAGAGCTTTTTTCCGAAACCTGCTCCGCGTCCAAGAAGATCGGAGCTATTTCCTCCGGGAGCACAACGTCCCGCTGTCGCGCGGTCTCCTGGAGACTGCGAAGAGCCACCTGAACGTGTTCCCACCTCCGTGTGAACGCACCCGCCGCAACCGCGAGCGCAATGAAGGCATCTCGGCTGGCAGGGTCATCGAGGGCGTCGAGGAGCACGTGAAGAGCCGCCACGACGCAGGGCATATTCGCAGAAGGCATGCGATTGGAATCCGAATGCGCGCGGTGGACGAGCGTCAAGTGGGCGATTCTGCGAGCTGATGAGAGGGCTGTCTGAGCGGGTGACGAGATGGACTTTTGGATCCTCGTGTCCAGGGGAAGGTGGTTAGGTAAGCGCATGGGAGGGACTCTTAAGGCGCCATAGACGGCAGTTATTACGGTATGGTAGTGCATGCTTATGCGTTCATTTAGCTGTTGCCACTCTTTTGGGTTGGTCTGGAGAATGGACTAGACTTACTGCAAAGTCAAGCAATGAGGATCATCAACATTTCCCTCCTGAAGACACCTTGGAAGTTCCCCAAGCCACTCGTTTAGCTTCTTGAGCGCTTCGAGCGTCTCGCTCTTGAGCTCTGAGTGGGACGCACAGGCTGAGGCTGTTTCCTTGTGGGAGGAGAAGATTGAAGCAAGGTCATACGCAATGCGATTAAGATTGCAGAGGGCGTTAAACAAGCATGTGGTGTGTGCGTCAACGCCGTATGACAGATTGGGATGCGAGTACCGTTGGCCTTTGTCGCATCTCCACGGGGACAAGAAGGGAGGCTGGCTGGGCGGTCGGATGATAGGAGCTTTTTTATCCCACAAAGCTGTGAGCCTGAGTAGATGGTCAGAACACCAAGTTCGCGTACGATGCCGACAACGAAGAACCCGGGTATGGGGTACTGGTACGTACATTGCAAGGTTAAACAACCCCCAATTGGTGTGATTGACAGACCTAGCCATGCAAGCCGTATCGGGTTCGGACTCCGGCGAGATGTTTGAGAATCCCTCCGAGAGCTCCCGCAAGTAATATGTGAGTTGTCTTCCCCTAATCCACGCCTGTCGGTCATGACCAGCACATAACGCGCTAGTGCGGTGAGCTTATGAGCCTATTGATAATTGGGAAGTCTCGTACCAGACCCATAACACCCCCAACCCCTGCACCGTGGGCAAGCTAATGTGGCCCTCTTCCTTTTCCAGTAGACGTCTCGCCTCCTTATAGAAATCCGCTCGCTTAGAGAAAAGATTATCTTGAAGTCCATGTTTGGAATAGTCTGTGTACGCCTGGGGATGAATGAGTATTCGATGGTCAAGCGAAGGTTCGGGCCAACTCACGCATGCATTAGAGAGTATGACATTGACCAAGAAAGGAGAACAACATGGAGCGGAGAGTGAGCCAGATTTCATATCGCGGATAAAGAGGTCGCGGTCGATAAAATTGTAAAACGGGTGAGCCCATGTAAACCATGAATATATCAGTTCAGAGACAAGTTCGTTGTCGCTGGTGATGGAGGTCCACGGCTGCGCGGGAACAGAGAAACCTGCGATACCCGACGAAGGGCTGCTGGTCTCAAGCATTCGGCGCTTGGGTAACGGCTCAGACAAATCTTGGTGCTCAATACCCCTATAAATATCTAGTATCTCGGGTGTATACGTAGAATCCGACCGCGGCAACTGGTTCTCGATATAGAAACGAATCTCGGCTGGAGAGGCATTGTTGCGGATCAAATTGACGAGCGGAGTTGTGCAACGGGGACTGCGCCCGCGGAAGAACGCAAGAAGGCGCACCAGCAAATCTTCCTTATCTTGGTATTTGTCAATCTTGCGCTTCAAGACTCCGCGTCGGCGCTTATCGGCGGCTTCGTCGAGGGTACAATCGAGGTTGCTTTTGAGGCAGTTGGCGCAGGGAGGTGCTCCGGTACACTTTCAAACAGCGAGATGTTAGCGCCGATTCCGAATCTAGGGGATCGCAAGAATATATAGACCTTGAGCTTTCGAGATTTGCAGTTCGAGCATGCAGTACCGACGTTCTTCCTGCGTTTCTGGGTGTCATTGGCGGCGAGTTCAGAAGCCACGGGGGCGATGCGACGGGACTTTGAACTGGGCATCAGCGAGAAGAGCGAAGGCGATAGAAATAAGGCGGGAACAAGATGCGAACGCAAAGGTACCGAGAGTTTGGGAGAACCGTCCCAAGAAATTGGTGCCAGTTCCCGCAGGAGGATAACGATGATCGATCACGCAGCAGATGTGACCAATCGATGGGGAAGGCGTCTCGCTTCATGCGACTTGCAATTGGAGCAGTGCAACAGGCAGCTTGTTGCGAGTCAGGGGTACCTTGTGTTCTTCTGTTCGGTCGCAAGAAAGGGAAGAGGGAAGCTGAAAGTTCTCCGAAGACTCCGTGCCTGCGCCGTGGTGCCTGAGGCTGCATGGCCTCTACCATTGGCCAGGGTGCTCTACTCCGGAACTCATTTCCACTTCCCCTCCACAGACTCTGTCCACCCATGATCCATCACGACAAGGCCTAGAGTTCACCGAATACTCCGAGACTAATCCGGCAAGTTCATAGTCCGACCAATATCTGTGTCGCTAGCTCATGCAATTTGTTCGGGGTTGAAGTGGGTTTCTGATCAATCCTCGTCGATCAACTCCGCAGCCCAGCGGGGGTCCGCCTCCGCCTGTCTGATAAGGTGATGGACGAGCAACGACTTGCATGAATGACAGCTCCGAACGGCAGAAACACGTCTATTAAGATTGACTAAAAATAAAAGGCAGCTATTGCTCACTAAATACATACACCCAGTACCGTTCTCAACTCCGGAACATATCCTGCACTATACAATTGGTCTTACTGCTTCTCGTCAGAATATTGCTCCTTTGAGGCCGGAACCTTATTGGCGACCCGATCCTGCGATGAAACCGATTCGTGAGGCGTGACGCCGAGATCCAAGTCGTTCGCCTCGTCATAAGGTCGCCAGAAGTCCTTCTTGCCGTGAACAGCGCGAACCAACCATGGAGGGAAGAAACCTCCAGGAATCTTCCAGGTCCAGGCGTCGTGTTCGTCCTCTCGGTTGGGAGGGACAATTCGACCTCCGGTCAACTTGGTGATGACAAAGACCCCGCCGTTGATGAGGATATAGCTGAGGATACCAGCAATCAAACCATCGGCAATGCTGTAGGTGAAGGGCATGATCGCGATTGTCAGGAACGCGGGCACGGCGTCTCCAAGATACCGCCAGTTGATCTCAAGGGTAGCGTGCATCATCATCGAGCCAACAATCACTAGCGTGCTACCAGTAGCCCATGGCGGAATTGAGGCGAAAATCGGCGCAAAGAAGACGGCGATGAAAAAGCAAATACCCGTCACGCAGGATGTCAATCCAGTCTTTCCGCCTTCCGAGATACCCGCACCACTCTCAACGAAAGCTGTCACTGGTGGAGAACCAAACAATGAGCCGATCGAGATGCAAATAGCGTCGACGGTCTGTGGATACTGTCAGTGACATTTCGAGAAACTGGTTTTGAGAACCTACATAAGCCATGGCGCTCCCTTCGAAATCCTGGGTGCGTTCATCCATCGCTCCGGCAAACTTGGCCATCGAATACAATGTGCCGGTTGCGTCGAGGATATCAACATACTATCTAGGTTAGCTTCACCTTGTCAAGGGACGTTCGATCAGCAGCCTTACCAAGAAAGTGATCAGTGCAAGGCCGAATTGCCCTCCATGGCTCGAGATATTCCAATCCTGAGCCACCAACGTATGCTGGATCGGATGAAAGGTGACTACTTTCTTGAAGAAGTCGAACGAGCTGTCACCAGTCACAGTGTGAGGGAAGAAAGTAACCGGTGTCGGGCGCGGCCAGGAGATGATAGAGACCAGAAGAATACCAGCAATGACTGCACCCTTGACTCGGTACATCATCAGGAAAACAGTCACGACACCGCCACAGAATATACCAATCCACATGGTCGGGTTCCGCATTTTCGCGTACGAGGGACATAATCCGTCCTCGCCAAATTGATCCTGCGCGCAGCCTGCCAACTGAATGGGGCTGTCTGTTCCTCCTTGTACAACACCAAGCCCAGCGCTATAACTAAGACCGATCAACGTCAGGTACAAGCCAATACCAGCCCCAGTTGCCAGTTTGATCGAGGCCGGGATGGCACGAGCAAGCCACTGTCGGATACCCAGCAAAGTCAAGCCGAGGAAGATCCAGCCCTCCACAAATACTGCAGTCACTGCAAGACTGTAGGGAATCAATCCACTGCCGTGGTGTCCGACGACTGTATAAGCGAAGTAAGCGTTGAGGCCCATTCCGGGAGCAAGCGCGACGGGGAGGTTGGCAAGGAGACCGAGGAAGAAGCTAGCGATGGCTGCGATGGCTGCGGTTGCGGTAACGATGTCACGGTTGACTTCTTGCTTGCACAGAAGATAATCGGTATTGTTATTGCAGATGGGGTCGGCCTCTGTGGCCGCACAGACACACGTTCCGCCGGTATCACTGTGAGAATGCACTGTTAGCCTCTTTCATCCCGCCGCGCTTCATTGCGACTCCATCATCGGCTAAATGGAGCCGTCAGACAAGGATACACACCTCGTGATATTGGAGTTGACGGATATGATGTAAGCCATCGCGAAGAATGTGGCGAGGCCGGCACGGATCTCAGTGAAGAAAAAGGCACCCTTTCGTTCACGAGGCTGATGGACAAATCAGTAAGAGCTCCTTCAAGCCCTATTAAGAGCAGCCCATGCAAAGCAAGAGAAGCCCCAGAGCCGCACTTAGATCAGAGACATACATGACCTGACCCCTCCAGGCGAAACCACTTTCCGACTGGGCTGCGAGCCACAGCCGAATTGGTGCGGCCAATCCAGTCAGAGTATCCCATAGTGTCTGATATGGTAGATGAAAGATATGAGAACCACCACGGGGGTGTTGAGTCGCAAGGACGCGTCAATCGAGACTTGAAGCCTGCACAAGAGACATTCCAGAAGCTCACACGACCGGCGCGCTGGGATTTTATTTCTAGAGGCGAACGGGCAAAAAACCTTCAAATCGTTATCTCTGGACCCTCAGCGGGCCCGATGCGATAGGCTATCAGCGTAGCACTTGCCGAGCTAACCCACGGAACGAGACTCTGCGCCCGCGAGTCAGATGGCAGCTCGCTCCCCCAGCGGATCTCCCCGGTTAAACGTATCAGCCCGCTGCTTATCAGCGACAAATCGTCTTACGGAGGCAAAATTACCTGCTCCAGCTGCTGACAGCTCTGGCATTTGCAATCAAGCTTCGCCTGTTGAGCCCCGAGACTGCGCAACCTCCGACTGCCCTCTCCTGTCCTCAGCTGCGGGGTGAAGACTTCGCAACGTCCTGGCAGTGGCAAAAGCGGGAGGGATAGGCAGGATCGTCGGTGTCAACGTCCAGACGTCCAATGAACCGGACCGCCCATCACTACGGTTTAGGTCGAAGTCATAACTACTACTGTCAAAACACGAGGAGACACGCTCGAGCCGCCGATCGCAGACGGCAGTGGCGGCGAAGACCGACGATGCACGATTGCTGCCAGCTTCAAATTCCCAGCCTTATCAGCATCGCTTATGCCTGTCGAGCCAAGCCAGATTCATTGCTAGCGCGAACTTACACTCGCAAAAATAATCAATCAGACATGAAACTGCACACAGAGATGCATCGTGCATGAGATCGCAAACTCTCGAACACCCAACTCTACCCCGGGTGTTGCGGGGGCTTCCGCCGATCCCAGACCTCGTGTCTCTGGCCCCTTGCTTATCCCTTGTCCAACCATACATGACTCATTTGTTAGCTAGTCTACACTCCGGAGTCGCACCGGTGTCCAGCAACATTAGCCAGGTATGACATCGGCGAGGTGCGTACTGGTGTCGGGCGATTGTAGACGCGAAAATATCGATACCACTCACCAGCTGCAGGCACATTGACAGAATTACCGCGCACCCCGCCCATGGCCAGCTTCTTGGTGTATGCTGCATATTCCACGAGGTACAGAAACCCGTTAGGAGCTCTCCGATGGTCGACCCGATGAACTATAGACTCCACGGCAGACTCCCAAAGCCGAGATCCATGCTAAGACCTTCCTGGAGCTCCACGGGGTAGCCCAGCAGCAGCATAGACATGCCTCGCTAGATAACGGCACATGTCCTTGCGAAAGAAATGTAGGCTCTGACAAAGATATGCAAAAGTGATCTTCAAGGTCGATTTTCACGTGTTCCTCAAAGAGTGTCTCGCTGTCTGTGTCCCGAATACCCCAATTTCAAGTTCGATACCAGCTCAACACTTTACAATGATTACGGGCGTTATAACTCCCAATGAACGACACGAAACGACAGTCCTTCAACAGTCCTTTGAATTCTCAGACTGCGTGCATCTTCTTCCCTTGCGTGATTTACCTTGACAGAATGGATACGGTCTTGAAAGCGAAGCGGGGAGTCTGGCGAACGCGCTATCGCACAACAAGCAATCATCGCGACCATAATAAGTAACCGCAATGCAGCAACTTGATTCGCCATGGTCATCGATTGTTCACAGTCAGACTACTTGTCATATCTCACTTTCCTTGGCATGATGTCAGAGCGAAACTAACCCTCATAATATATAATATATTTTCCATCACAACCGCGCGCAGAAGGCCCCCGATTGGGGTTGGCTGTCACTGAGGCGGAAACGGGGCTTTCTGCGTGATCTGTGCAGCAGTTGAGTGCTTCAAAGGAATTTTACTGGCCATTTCACTTGACATGCCCGACTGAACAGAAACCGCGCTTTTCAACCTCGAAGAACAACAATGTCGACCCCGATTACCTAAGCGGGGAGAGGCTTCCGATCCAAGACTGGGGAAATGCCAACGTCTCCTACCATCTCATCCACATTCCTGCAAAATTGCTTTCGCCAAACCATGGGCCCGTTGATATGGATTTGAGTTTGACGCCATCTACGCAATCAATTGCTCGGTTGTCTTTCCGATGACGCCCAGCCCCTGCTAGCTCACCATGCAAGCTTGCGTACCTGGGGCGGAACGGTCTCGACGGTCCACCGCCTGCGATGCGTGCTTCCGTCGCAAGGTACGGTAAACACTGGAGACTTGGCCTTTGCTGTGATGCAAGTCGGTTGGTTTGCGAACTGACTGCCTAGTAGATCAAATGTGACAGTGCTCAACCACAGTGCAACTGGTGTTATCATCGCCAGGCCGACTGCACATACGCTCGACATCGTTCCGCTGTAAATGTTCACAAGAAAAGGTAGGAGAACTCAAGGAACATATAATTAGCTGTTTCTGCTGACATGAACTGTCAGTTCCACTAGCCAGAAACGAAACCTTATTGACCGCATTCGGTATATCGACCAGCTGCGAGCTGAGTCCGGCCGGCAAGGTAAGTTGCGCTCTGTTCCTACCGTCGTACTCGCACGGTTGTTGTACGTTTTTCTTAACTTTCTTAGTAGGGGACCCACCCGTGGTTGAGGAGAAAACACATGCGGCGTGCCAGGCCCATGATCTATATCAATTGACCGGCCCTACATACCTGCGGCCGTCTTCCAGGATCATTCATTTTGCGGGATGGAAAATTGTTGATATATCCGTTGAGAATACGACAACGCCCTCATTTCTTCCAGAAGGAGTTCAATGGGTCCAATCGAAGACGGGCGCGACGGTTCCGTTCCCCAAAGCTCATCATGCCCCGTGGGAAAAGTCTAGGATAACCCCGAATCCACTGGGAAAGAGCCCCCAGTTCCCGACCAGACGACTTGAGCTTCCTCCTAAAGCAGTTTTGGATCGCTACTTGGGTGCATACTGGTCTTCGGCCATACATGCGATATTTCCTGTCATCAATTCAGCATTGTTCTCTCAAACGATCAATGTAGCTTATTCGGTCGGAGAGAGCGACGCATGCCAAAGTTCAAGAGCATGCATATTTGCCCTTCTCGCTCTTATATCCGGCGTTGACTTTCCAAGAGCCTACTGCAATGTCCCGTTGCCTCCCAATGTTCCCAGGGATGCTTACATCTTGGAAGCACAGAGTCTTTTGCCGTCAATAATCTGCGAAGCATCCACCTTGGATGCACTACAGACCACAGTCATAATGGTATGTTGAATATCCAAAAGCCCTCGAGCTGCAATCAAGACCCCTACACGATCACTCGCTAATATGCCATGACCCCTTCCTTCATCCAGGCCATTGTGGGGGTCATGACCGGCGAGCTGCAGAGCTCGACGCACTATATCTCCATATCCTCGCGTTGCATTATTGCGGCCGGAATTCACACAATGGGTGACCCTGTTCCAATACCAGAGAATACTTACGCCGATTTGAGTGAACTGAGAATCAAGAAACACCTGCGCAACCTTTTCTGGCTTTGCTATAGCCTGGACAAGGATCTTTCCCTACGTACAGGGCAAAGCCATTGCCTTCATGACGAGGACTGTAATCTACAGCTACCCAGCGAGTATACGGCGAACCTCTCTAGAATGGCGTATTCTGCGGCGCCGCGCCCCACTGATGGTCCCCTCTTTTTTCAAGAACTCCGGCTAAGTCTCATCAAATCTCGGATATTTACCGCTTTGTATTCCCACCAGGGGCTACAGACGAGCGATTCTGAGGTTATTCGTCTGATTCGAGAGTTGGACAATGAACTTGAACAATGGCGACTCTCCATGCCGCCGGATTTACGCCCGATATTGACGTACGGGAAGGATGCCTTCAAGCAGCTGAGTGCCATGACTATGTCGATTGTGACTATGCACTTAAACTACTACTTTTGCGTCAACATTGTTTACCTCGCCGGAAGCCGATGTGATTCGTGGCGCTCTACCTGCTCCTCGCCAGGGATCATTGACGGGTTAAGATCCAGCCAGACCATGTCAGTTGCAGCAAGTCGTTCGTTGATGCTTTTTCTGCAGGATGCGGAAAACTCGATAAGTACAGGGAGCTTCTGGTAAGGGCTTAGCACTGACCCCTCGATTAAGCTTTGCTGTTTTCTAAACTTCAACTCTGCAGGTCTCTCCTCTTCTACCCCATGGCGGCAGTGCTCACGATATTTTCCAACTTGCTCGAAAACCCAACAGCAGTGACTGCGGCCGATGATGTCTACATCCTCACAATGACTAAATGTGTCATTGAGCGTGCTTTCTTGAGGCAAATCTCCGAAATCGACCAGGCGGCTCATTTACAGGCGATCACTAGCTTCATTTCTCGTCTTCGCGATATTGCACAGCAGGCTGTCCAAAAAGCAATCAATCACAACTAATCGTCTGTCACCAAGCCAGACGTATCGACATTTATAAAACTGGCGTCAGATTTGCCCCCATCTTAAGACTCGCTCCGATACGCATAACATGCACAACCCTCAACGACCGATCCTTACCACCAACCTCATCTGCCAACATTCAAGTTAGACGTGACGGTGCAGACTCGTTATGAGAGGATTGCCTAGGGAATACAATGCATGCCATCGTGCCTATCGAATTTTCAAAAAAAAAAAATAAATAAATAAAAAAAATAAAATAAAATAAACTTACCCTTGGCAAAGATTGACTTGCTTTGTGCTGATTGCCGCAGTGTAATTCCCACATGGGCTCTATAACCGACTTACTCCAATAGCTCGATTAACATTGGACCTCATTTAGACGAGGACGTAATGGCACGTACCAGCTTTTACCTTCAATGACACAAGGCCCCCTTCATCCTTGCTTGGCCGAAGGGTCGGACCACGTCCAAGGACTTCGGGGCTAGCTCAGAGGCCGACCATGCATGAGAGCGTTCAACTACACTTTGTGACTGTGTGGTCGCATTGCATCTGTCCAAAGAGAAGATTGGATATCGGGTGTTCTCGACTTGAAATCGAGGAGCTACAGGACGACATTGGTTGTCGAAAATGTATAGTAGCAAGCCAAGACGAAAACAAAGAAAGTCTATCTACAATTGACGAACACGACGCTTCCCTGTCCATTGCGGTGTAGAATCAAGTTAAAAAAGCCCTTCTGCTGGGCAATCATGAGACATGTTAGGAATTCCCCGTACTGCTGTGTTCGTTACCTCTATAACCTGAGAAACCTGTTTACTCCCGTCACAATGCTGGGGAGATCTTTTGCCTCCGACCTCAATTTGTATTTAGTCCCTGTGTATGCCTTCTGCTGCGGCTTCTTTTTCACAGTAGGCCTCGTCGTCTATCGAATATGGCTTCACCCACTCAAGCACGTCCCCGGCCCTCTTTTAGCACGGAGTACAGAGCTCTGGAGAACACATCAATATTTCGGAGGCACATGGCACGCAGATATCCTCGCTCTCCACAGGACATATGGCTCAGTCGTCAGGATCGCCCCGAACGAAGTTAGCGTCGTTCATCCAGATCTGGCTAGGACTGTCTACAGCTATCAGCATGGAACCAGGAAGGTCAGTCTCCGCGGTGCATTTGAAAAAAAAAAAAAAAATGAAAGAAAAAGAAAAAGGAAAAGCACACGCTTTGTCCTCGGAAATCTTGACTAGAAGAACGACGGGCTAAGCCTGTAGCAGACAAATTGGTACGACACCTGGAAGGCGCTCGGAGGATCATTTGGTATGGCGAATGGGGTAGGTTCTCTAAATTTTCTGGACTTCTATCAGATCATATCACTCGCAAAGTCCCGGGATGGCTAACAACCAACGGACACAGTTCTTCAACGCAACGGATCCGAACGAGCATGCATTTCTACGCAGAAGAGTTTCCGCCGTCTACAGTATGTCCTACATCCTCTCCCAGGACGACAAAATTCAGTCGGTCTTGGACGCAGCCCTTGCTCGGTTCGAACATATCGTGGATACAGACGGCGGACTCGTGAGTCTGAGCGACTGGGCCTCGTTCTTCGCATATGACGTCGTCGGTAAACTCTGCGTCGACGAACCCATGGGTTTCATCAAAGAAGGAAAAGACGCAGACAACTTCATACAGGCCATCCACGATGCATTCTACTGGACCGGGAACATGGGCCATCTTCCAGGGCAGTCGTTCCTGCTGATGAACCCACTCATGAATTGGCTGGGTGAGCGTCTGGGCCTCCGAGACGCCGGTTTCACCGCTGCCTTCGTCAAGGTCTCTGTTGAGCAAGTCGTCAAGCGAATGCGGACAAATCCGGCCGGGGTAAAACACCAAAATGATATGCTCGACTACTTCCTGGCCATGAAAGACACCAATGGCCAGCCCGTCGGTATGCCGGAGGTTATGGCAGAAGTTGGGAACCTCCTTGCCGCCGGCGCGGACACGACATCTGTCGCCATCAAGGCTGTCCTCGGGTACATTCTTCAAGACAGGTCTCGATATCGGCGTCTCCAATCTGAGCTTGATGAGGCCGCTTCGCGCAATACGCACCGCAGCCTCCCTTACTCGACTGTCAAGGACCTCCCGTTCCTAACGGCGTGCATCAAGGAAGGATTCCGTATGCATCCGAGCGTGGTTTACCAGCTACCACGAATAGCACCTGCCGGTGGCATTACCTTCGACGGATGCTTTGTACCACAGAGCGCCACGATATCCATGAATCCCCTTGCCCAGAACCGGTGCCAGAGGTTATTTGGTAGCGATGCTGATACATGGCTACCTGAACGCTGGATACTGGGGGACGGAAGCAGCGAGGAGGAAGTCAAGGCTATGGACCGAAACCTTGCGTCTGTGAGTTCCACTAGTTATAGGATTCCCCGGTCACGATTTACATAGTGGGAATTGAAAATGCTAATATATACAGTTCGGGCACGGCTCGCGGGTATGCGTTGGTAGGAACCTCGCTACAGTTGAGGTCTACAAATTCGTGAGCCAGTTATTGTTGCGTTTTGATGTGGAGCTTGTTGAGCCGAACCGGCCGTGGAAAATTTCGTCTTTTTGGGTTGCGGATATTGAGAATTTGTTCATTCAGCTGAAGAAGAGGGACCATGACACTGCAGCACGGGACTAGAAGGGCTCTCTTGACCGGCACTTAGCATGACTAAGGTCCCCAGGAGCTGAGGGTGACGGTGGCAGGACTATTAGGCGGAGTAAAGTCCATAGGGTAGAGAATACCGCATGGCAACGTCAAACATCGTGAGGCAAATAAAAATCACGCTCGCACGAAACAAATTATTATATTATTCGGATCTGTCGAGTCATTCCTTCTTCAGCCCAACAACGCCGAGGAAGCAAGAATGAAGCCATACTTGTTCCTCGCCAGATTTCGCGAGAAACCGCGCTAGGGCTCATATTCCCAATTTCATGCAAATAGAGGCAACCTAATCCTCCACAATGTGTCCGTATCCCTGATCTTATCTTGTTCTGTTCCCGTCCAGATAGTTCTCTATAATGCGCCAAATCTTCACGCCCCGACGGCTCCCTCTCATCGGGCTCGTCGCGCTTGGCGTGTTCGCCGACGAGAATCCCAACTGGGACCCAAAGACAAACTACCGTCCAGAAAATGTAACGGGGCTGGATTACTACTACTAACCATGGGTGGGTTCGTACGTCTCCGTCTCCCTCTATGGATTCATTCTTGCGGTCCTCCGGCTCGTTCAGTATGTGGTCATGTGTGTGCTTGCCCTAACGAGCTCCTTCGACTGGCATTGCAGATACTACAACGGCACCGTTACATCCATAATAACCGACCTAATCCCATGTCCAGAATACAACTACGACGACGAGCATACTCTGTCCTCAATTACAAAAATACACATACACACTCTCCTACCCCGGCATACTAGCAATAACGCAAGCCGAGGCCGACGACGGCCGACCCGAGAACGAGAACCCTGTTAACGTGATCCTCTCTACGTCATATAGCAATTTCACGGCCTATTTCAACGATTAAATGGTCTCGAGCAATATGCAAATAAGGGATATGCACTGGGTATTCGAGAGCATTGAGCCCACTCAAAGGGGGTTCGGGTCTCCGTCGAGTAGTGGTCCAAAGTTTAACTTGTCTCTCGCTGAGGGGAGTACGTACGGCGGTTGGAGGGGTGACGGCACCCCATTCTAGATCTTGGGTGTGTGTGCCCGTCCGCTCGAAGCGAACATGAGTTCGTGCCGAGAGGTCGAGTCGTGGTGGAGAGCGAACTTTGCATCGACAGACCCAAGACCGTGAGGATGTTGGTGTGAGCAATGCGACCCTGGAACTGGTGTTTGATAGGCATTCTGCAAATTTCAAACTGCAGGGATGGCTGTGGTTGAGTCATTTTGTTCCCGATGGTGACGACGACGACGATGATGATGAGACGTTGCCGCTGGCTGGACGGGTCATTGTGGGATTTCTGGGGACGATTGATGAGGCTCGGTCGGATGTGTTGAATGGTGATGGAGGCGATGATGAGGTGACTTGGACGAAGTCTGTCGGGTTTGGGAATAATTCGGCGAATATCGACTATGATCAGACTGGGGCTGCGGCGGGGGAGTCAGGTTTATCGGGCTGGGTGGGCTTTGTTGGCGATGGGTGTAGCTGTCGGGTATGGTTTTCTGTAGATAAGCCTGAACAAGGAATTGAGATGGGAATGTCATTATGTTACCGAAATAGTCCTTCTGCAATCTAGGTCAGCTGCTGCAAGATTGCTCATAGCCAGACAAGTTCACAAAGCCCTCTCCCTCCTCCCTCGTGCGTATCCAACTCCACCTTAACATCTTTACCTGGCGAGGGTCATGCTGTTGGCGTCTTTCTTGGGGGCGAGGGGAGTGCAAGCTGTGCTGTTGGAACTGTCTTCGGTATAGTCGTCACAGTTGCGCTCTATGATGGCGGTTTTGATGAGGAAGCCAGCGCGGGTTGGATGGTCAATGGTCGTATTGTTAGAGACTACGCTGCCTCGAAATTGAAGCCCTACGACAATGTCTACAACGCAGGCTAGAGCTCGGCTATGACCTGGAGGTGCAGTGGCTATTAATTGACTGGCGCTGCAAGGTTGATACCATACAGAAATCCATGGCGCATAGGATTGCCGAGTGCGACTTGGAAGCATACTAGCCGCGACCTGCTCGGTGGGATAGGTACATCTTCTCCAGTTGTCCTCAAAAGCCGCACTTACCATTGCATTGAAACATATGAGACGCAGTGAGCGCTCTTACTTCTTTTGAGCAGGGACTATACGGAGTATTAGTACATGCGGCATAGGTTATGTCTCCCAGTACAGGAAGTAGTTGTATGTGCATGTGCCAACCAGGTGCGGTAGAGGGTATGCTGCTCGTCTCGGTACATAAACATGACCTTCCGGTAGAAAGCCGACTCACTACCACTTGCTAAGCCCGCAATCAGTGGTGTAGCTTTTGGGAATTGCCCTTACCGCTAGGGCTTGGTGGCCCGACTGAGCATCTCGTGATTGGACGAAACATGCTTTGTTCTTCTGCCGGTGAATGGTTATCAGGAATGGGTTTCCAGTTCGTCAATGGAGAATATATAATAGGCGTTGCTACAGTGTCGCATAGGGCACGAGTGCCTCTAAGCCGCGAAGAGGGATCTCTGGACACTACCTAGCAGTGAGCACCAATAAGCGTACGTCCGTCGTAACAAGACTGCCATTCATCTATCGAGCGTTCTATTATCATATTCCTTAATGTCACTAAAGTAGATCCGTCTACTACCTGTCGTATGCCTTCTTCACAATGAGAAGGAACCCCTGCGACGGGCCCTTGATCCTCTCTTTGCCCTCTTCCATTCCGGCCTCCCTCAGCAACCGCTCAACATCCCTCCGGAAAACCCTCACGATATCGTTCTCCGTTCCGACAGTCTCCGGATGATCTTCTCTCCACCGCGTAACAGGACTCATAGTGCCGAGCATCCTCTCAAAGGTACCCATGTCCACCATGGGCGCTCCGATCGCGAGGAACTGCTCCGTGCTGTCCCAGTCCCTCCGGTAGAACTGCTCCTTGGGGAAGCCTTCCACAGCCGGTTCCACTGTCCACGGCAGTCCAAGATCCTTGTACAACCCTCTCGTGAGCAAATTACCCGGCAGGAAATAGTGCGAGATATCCGCCTCGAACTGGTCAATTCGTTTCTGAATAGCTTCGACATTCGGCGTCCCAGGCTCGACGCGCAGGTTGCCGCTGCCCCAGATGGCGACGGAGCCGCCGGGCTTGAGGGCGCGAGCAGCACTGCGCCAGAATCTGGGCATGTCAAACCAGTGCGCAGCAGTCGCAGCGACAATCAAATCGATTGAAGCGTCAGCGATGGGCGGGGATAGGTTGCCGCCTAGATCCTCGGCTGTGCAGACTTCGAAGCGGAGCGATTGCGTGGGCTGAGCCGCCGGTGCCGGCGCGCTGGATGAGGGGAGCTTGTTGAGCGAGCGCGCCGTTTCGATCATGCCCTGGGACGGGTCGAGCCCGGTTGTTTGTGCAAAATGCTTGCTGAGATTGGTCGCAACATTTCCGGGGCCACAGCCAACGTCGATAAGAGCGTTCAGCTGTCCGCCTGTTGCGGTGTGGTGTTTGATAATGTGGTTGTAGAGGGCTGGGTGGTAGTCAAAGCGGTTCTGGGCGTAGTTCTTGCCCTGGTCGCTGGTGTAGTCGCGGAAGGTCTTTTCGGGGGCGGCCATTGTGTTGATCGAGTGAGATGTGTACTGCGACGACTAAGTAACTGGAAAACATGTAAGATTCATAGAGCTGATCGCAGAATTGTCCCGGGGCCAGTTGGGGAAAGCGATTCGACCCTAATCGCCATCAGGGAAAGCGCCCATCCTTCCCCGATTAGATCAGCTGTTTGACGGGCACCTTTCGAAGACACAGCCTCAAGCACGTTATCGACCTGGTCCTGGAAGTCCTCACGAATAATTCATGGTGGTTCATCCAATTTATATATTTTCGTCGTCCACAGTTCGTGCGAACGAACCATGCCGATTTATTGACTCGTGCTCCCCCGGGCTATAGATGTGAAGTTCGTTTGCGCAACTATATACATCATCGACCAATCCGAGGCATTTGAGTGTTGCCTGTGATCCAGAATGGGTCGCCTGAACCTCAGGATTTGATAGTAGCTTAAACTGACGACGAGCAACACCTTCGTAGATCAAGCCTGATTCCAGTCTCCAAATGCAGACATCCGAAGTTCTGGAAAGCTGGGAAAATACTATGCCCCATGCTCCTATATCGAAGACCGATGAAACACTCGCGTTGCGTCTTGGCGTAGGTGAAAATCAGAGAGGTACATCGACTGGCAAGAGTCGACTTCGCGGCATGAACAGATTTTCGCTGCTAGACTGTCAGACTTTCGATCGAGTTGTGGAAGTGGTATAGTTGGAGGAATGTGCAAGTCAGAATATTAGACACGGAGGACTTGGGGCAGGTAGTTCGGAGATGTCGATCTTGTAATCGATATATATGAAGAGTTGAAACACCTGATCGAATCGCGATGTTAAAGAGAAGACGGGCAGCAGACTTCGTTGGCGAGTATGGCCCTCCATAGCCCCAGAGAAGGTGCGCTCCTGCCTAAAATTCATCTCACCCGAACAAGGGCTGCGGCTTTCTTATTCTCTTCTCATATCGTTTTTAGAGAAGGAAAGAGCGACTGACTTCTTGGTCTCGTTCCTTTCCCCAGCTGGAATCGCAGCTCTTGGTAGAGGCGGAGCTTCGCATGGAAGTTTGTTATTATCGAAGGACATCAGATAAGCTCGCGAAAGAATGACCAAATGCATCGTCAGTCTCATAATTAGCATAGCGCAGCTAGATTAATTGTATGGACGACAATGACGAATAGAGTCCTACCGGCCACGCTGTGGTATGGAGGTGGAGTTCTCCGATGTCAACTCTCAGTTAGCTGGTGAGCTGACAACTTGACAGCATCCCTTGCTTCCAGCCCCTAGACATCCTGGTCAGGACGATGAATGCTTCAAGTAAGAAAGACCGGCAGACTAGCAGAAGAAGGTGTTATTACGAGGCCAATACGGCGGATTGTAGCCCTAACCCGCAACGCAAGCCTATACGCGATACGCAATACGCAAGGACGTGCACCTCACGGGGATGGCCGCTCCTCGCTCTTCGTTCATCGCGCCTCGTTCCTCGTTTATCGAGACGAAGATGCCAACGATCTCCATTCGCCGCCGTTGCCCGGACCCAGGATCGCCAACTCTTCTTTCCTGCTGAGGCAACTAAACAGGGGTGGAAGTGGGCCTACACGAAATACGACGATACGCACTGGACACCGAGCCATGGGTCCCGCACTCCTCTCCGAGTCTCCAGGAACCGGCACTTTAGCATATAAAATCTCGGAACCCATGAGGGCTCTCCAATTTCTCAGCGCAAGGTGCCAGGGGAAAAATGCTCTATCTCACGGAGGCGTTCTCGCCGGCCAGCACCGGGCCCGTTGCGGTGCTGGGGCTCCTACTGCTTGGGTCTATATACTACTTCCTTCAGAATTCGCTTTCGCATCCACTTGTGAATGGCAAGCAGACATTGGAGTTTCGAAACACTCAAGTGCAGCAGCGATTCCTTTCGAATGCGCGTAGTCTGATCAAAGAGGGGGTCGCTAAGGTATGTCCAACTTTTGCTTCACTATCGTCGTCAAGCTAATGAGACTTCGCCGAGTAGTGGCCTGCCTTCAACATTGCCACCGTGAACGGTCACAGACTGGTTCTGAGCACGAAGTATATCAACGAGATCCGAAGCCACGAATTGCTCGACTTTAATAAAGCAATCGCACACGACTTTCACCCCGAGGTACATGGGTTTGAGCCATTTAGGCAGGGTCTCGACGGGCGAGATATTGTCCAGGATGCTGTTCGGATGAAGTTGACCCAGAGCCTTGGACATGTCACAAAACCTTTGTCTGAGGAAACAAGCCTCGCTCTACAGAAGAACTGGACAGACAACTATGGTATGTGAGAACATTAGAGTTGAGAAAGCTGGGGACTAACCTGATCGCAAAGAATGGCACACCATCCCACTGAAGACGACAATCCTTGACATCGTCGCCCAGCTCTCCTCTAAAGTCTTCCTTGGCGACCAGATCTGCCGCAACCCCGACTGGCTCCGGATCACAGTCGCGTACACCGTCGACTCCTTCCAGGCCGCCGAAGCCCTGCGCTTCTGGCCAAAGTTCATGCGACCCATGATTGCCTCCTACCTCCCAGCTACGCGAAAGGTCCAGGCGGAGCTCCAGGAAGCTTGCGATATCATCACACCGGTTCTGGAGAAACGCAGGAAGGAGAAGCAGGCTGCACTCGACCGAGGCGAAACCCCGGCGCGTTACAATGATGCAATGGAATGGATGGAGACATGTGCTAAAGGTCGTCCATACGATGCGGCTGCTGCGCAACTGTCGTTCTCGCTGGCTGCGATCCATACCACGTCAGACATGCTCACCCAGGTGCTGTATGATATTCATTCACACGAGGGGCTGGCAGATGCGCTCCGAAAAGAGGTCCTAGACGTTGTTCAGTCGGAAGGATGGCAAAAGACGACATTGTACAAGCTGAAACTCATGGACAGTGTCCTGAAGGAGAGCCAGCGGATGAAGCCAGTCAGCTTCGGTAAAGTCCACTTCCCAATTGCACCAACCAAAGTCTCTTGCTAACGGAATTGTCAGTCTCAATGAGCCGAAAGGCAGAAAAGACTTTCAAGCTGTCCGATGGCACGACCATTCCCAAGAACTCGATTGTGTGCGTTCCTGCCGAGCGCCAGTGGGATGAAAGCGTCTACTCTTCACCACTTGAATTCGACCCCTACCGATTCCTGAAGCTCCGTGAGCAATCTGGCCACGAAACCTCGGCTCAGCTTGTATCTCCCTCTCCTGAGCACCTGGGCTTCGGTTTCGGCAAACACGCGTGCCCGGGGCGGTTCTTCGCGGCCAACGAGCTTAAGATTGCGCTTTGCCACATTTTGCTCAAGTATGACTTTAGACTGCCCGAGGGGGCGAGCGAGCCGAAGCCAATAGTGAGGGGCTTTGGCATGATTGCTGAACCACGAGCCAACATGGAGATTCGGAGGAGAGAGCCTGAGATCGAGTTATGAATACTGTCTGTACATAAAACACACAAAACATGACATAAAAATCTGAAACCCGCGGGCCCCGCGGCCAAACCTTGGAACCTTAACAGGGGTGCGCCTTCCTAATCCAGTATAGACCTGTAGATCACCCTCAACCCAATTCTTCCTCGCGATCCCTTGTGAAAACCTCTATACAATCCCTCTGTCTTTCTGAATAACATGCCTTCTGGTATCCAAAAGCCCACCCGTCGATATCACAGAAAGTCCCGAACTGGATGTACTGGTTGTCGTTCTCGTCGGATCAAGGCGCGTCACACCCTCCGCGTGCCTGCCATTTCCTAACATTCAGTTAGTGCGACGAAACGCATCCAACATGCGCGAATTGCCAGCGCGCAAACTTGACATGCCACTATATTGCGCATAGTCAGGCTTTGTCTGTAGCCGGCTATCCCCAAAATGAAACCTCATCACCCAGCAATAGCAGTGGAATACCACCATCCTTACTAGCATCTGCAGAGTCTACGACGACCTTCGACATGCTTGACCTATCCCTAATGCACCACTACACAACAACAACATCAATATCCCTCTTCGGCGAGGAACAGCGCGAACTGTGGCAGATTGAGGTTCCCATAATGGCCCGATCAAGCTCCCTGCTTATGCATGGTCTCCTCGCCACAGCGGCACTGCACATGGCGTTCCTGAACAAAGACGACTCGGACTCGTCGGTATATACCA
Organism: Aspergillus undulatus; assembly: GCF_047715775.1. Classification (NCBI taxonomy): domain Eukaryota; kingdom Fungi; phylum Ascomycota; class Eurotiomycetes; order Eurotiales; family Aspergillaceae; genus Aspergillus; species Aspergillus undulatus. The sequence goes on from NW_027396664.1 coordinate 124,547, forward strand.
GTCGTGCGTTGTACCATCATAGTCTGGGACTGGAGCTCTTCAACGCGCATATCACCAGTCTCTCGGCCGAGAACAGTAACAGCCATGTTCTGTTTACGTTCGGGTTGTTTCTTGTCATTTGGGCTTATGCTTCGCCTACTTTACCAAGCGCTCCAACTGCCAGTGGCGTGGGGAATGGGGTTGGGATAAATCCCAAAGGCACCGGCGACCTCTCGACCCTTCTCGCGTCATTGGAACTCGTCCGTGGCAACAAAGTCATCTTCGAGCTATCAAGCGAAACCATTCTCGCGCAACCAATAGGCCGCTTCACGATGCCATCAGGTATAGCACTCTCGCGAGCACCTGCACCCGCACCTGCGTCCTCCAGCGCTCCTCAATCACAATCCCGCGGCCGAGGCCAAAGTCAACCTCGATCGAAATCGAACTGCAGATCTAAGTCCTTAAGCTCATCACCAGAAGACCTCCAAACCCGCATAACACAGTCCCTCACCCACCTCCGCCACAAAATCGCAACCGACTTCATCGACACAATCGCAATCGACCACCTCGAGCGCGCCCTCCTCGACACAATCTCCACCTCCGCGTCCGACATGCGCCAGCCCCTCGGGTGGCCCGCATTAGTCGAAGCACCCTTCTGGGACCGGGTGCGCCGACGTAAACCGTCGGCTTTGCTAATATTAATGCACTACGCTATTATACTTGCTTATTACGAGCGGCGCGCTTGGTGGATGGAGAATTGGTCGGAGACGTTGGTTGGTGCTGTTCAGGAGGCGTTGAAGGAACATGAGGGTTGGGAGGGGATGTATCAGTGGGGGTGTTGTATGGGGAGTGTTTTGGGGCTGGTTGGGGGGATCCAGGAGGATGGTGCATAGCATAGTTACGCAAATTCTTGGAGACATTTAGATCAATGTAGCTTGCTATATACCTGATATATATGTATGAGCAGAATGCGGACATGCGGAAATGATGACGGAGGCCATGAATGCGGATATGGCAGCCACGGGTAAAGATGGTTAAAAGCGCGTCATATAAGTACAAAGCGACTCACCTGCAAGAGTCAAAGAAAGAATGGATCCTTACAGCACGGGTAAGTAATCACTTATATCTCAATAAAAATCATCGAACGTAGTAAGTACCCTGGAAACCATCCCCATCAACCTCTTCGAAAAAAAAACCCCGAGGTCATTAGTGAAAGGCCCGTAATTGATTACTCGGCAGGTGATCGAATATAAGAATGCCGGAGTGCATCCCGAAATGCTTCCAGAGCATGGACTGGATGAATTGTAGAGAGGGGGTGGTTTGCGGATGTAACTTGGGCACTCTGAGTTCGTACTGAAGGTCTTCCCAGGTTAGGTCGAGTAGGAAGTTGATGGTGCTGGAAGAGGCCCGAGCTAGAGTTTGATTGTGGAGATGCAGATGCTTGGTCTTTGTGGGAGTTGTTGGAGTTGATACGATTCTCAGATATCCCGATGCTCGGCGCTTGTTTGAGCGAGGGAACCATGCTGTACTCGACTGGCATGAAGGTGCCAAATAGAATGCCGATCATATTCCTGGGCTTTTCCTCTCTGGATTCGATGTCCGCCTCCTCCGATGTGTAGACCAAATACCGTTCGACATCGACCCTAGGATTAACCCATTGCGAGGCGCAGAGTAATTGCATCAGTTCGCGGAGAAGGATAATGGCTACGTCGACATTTTGAGTGGCTGTGGAGTGATAAGAGATATTCCTTTGTCGCTTCAAAGCAGTCGCTTTTTTATCAGATATGGCAAATGCCATTCAAGTACACTGTTTTGCTGCCCCAGCATTTCCAATGTTCGACCGCTTCTGATCCAGTCCTAGCGATGCTTGACTTGATGAGATATTCAGTCAAAGGACCACTGTCTGAAAGACCTGGCGCGTCGTCGAGCGGGATGAGGGCGAATATTATGCGGGGCTTCTAAAAGAAGCTGGGGAATGGGGTGACGTTGAAGCGGTACGCTGCGGTCCCGCATGCATTTGCTCCTTATAATCACCCCGAGAGGGGGTTGAGCAAAGGTCGAGAGTTCCTGCGAGATTCCGTGCAATTGCTGAGGAACGTGCACTGGGGTTGTGAAGGTCAACAGGAGATGTAAATGAACCTCACACATAACTAGTCGGAGTCTTGCCGGCGTAGCTTTCCCTGTCTGGAATTAAAGTTGCAGGGTCGTTTAGGGTTCAGAAGTTGTTCCACCACTGTAAAAGGCCGCCTCGAAAACAGAGCGAACTGAGGAATCTCCAATGCCCGGCATTTAGTTGGGTATACCAGAAACCTTCTCGTCTCCGCTGTGCCTATTCTTGGCAGATTTGTTGCCGGGTGGCCAAGCCCGCGCAGGAGAAATTATGGACGACAATATAGTGTTGTACAGCACTAGTCGAGGTATGCGGGGTTGAATTCCCCGGCCAGAAGATAATCCTCATTTTGCTGGGACCAGTAAGAAGAAGATATTAGCAACAGGGCATGATTGCATCGGCGAGCCAAGAGGTCCCCTCTGGGCCCTGCATGATTCCGCCTGAGCCCTATTCGTGCAAATGAGATTGGCCGTCTTGGGTGCTGCAGAAGGCCCCTCGTACCATAGCAATCAATATCCTCCGCGATACGAACAGGTACCCGAGCAGTATAAATCGGGCTATTTCAATTTTTGATAACCTTGAGATTCGTCTTTCAGAGGTACCTCAATCTCCCAGCTTACCCTCACCATGAAGCTCACCCATCTCCTCGTCGTGGCCTCCCCAGCCATGGCCAAGTCCTATCTCTCCTGGATGGCCGACTCCTGGATCCTCAACAACCGCGAACACGAAGAAGCATACTGGTACGGCCGCGCAACAGTCTACGAAGGTTACGAAGCGGCCTACTCACTCTACGGCAATGAGACGTTGCTGGACTGGTACAAGTCGCAAATCGAAGATACAGTTGTCGCACCGGACGGGTCCCTCGTCGACTTCAACGAAACCTACTACTCGCTCGACGACTACCGTATCGGGAACAACATCCTGTACTGGTACGAGCGCACGGGGGAAGAAAAGTACCGACTTGCCGCGGATCGCATCCGCGCGATGCTGGACCGGCACCCGCGCACGCCCACGGGTGGGTTCTGGCATCGAGAGCCGGTCTATCCGAATCAAATGTGGTTGGATGGGATCTTCATGGCGGATGTGTTTTATGCGAAATGGACGGCGCTGTTTGATGCTAAAAATCTCACGGCGTGGGAGGATATTGTGCTGCAGTGGGATAAGATTGAGGAGGTTACAAGGGATAAACCTACCGGTCTTTTGGTCCACGGCTTCGACGAGAGCAAAACGGCTATCTGGGCTGATCCAGTCACTGGGGCTTCGCCGCTTGTCTGGAATAGAGCTGTCGGATGGTACTTTGTCTCCTTGATTGAGATCCTGGATATCTATCCTAAGCATCTCCCTGGGTACAAGCGGCTGCTAGGATACTACAAACGACTTGCGAAGGGTATTCTCCGTACCCAGGACCCCGAGACACATGGTTGGTACCTCATCTTGAGTGAGGAGTATATTGGTGCAGAAGGCAACTACTTTGAGAGCTCGGCGGCTGCGATGTTCACCTATGGCTGGCTGGCCGGTTTGCGAAAGGGCTACCTTGATGAACGGACCTACGCCAGGCCGGCCGCGAGAGCGTACAACCATCTCATTGACGACTTTGTCACATATCATAAGAATGGAACATTAACTTGGGAAGACACTGTCCAGGTTGGCTCGTTGAATAGTAACGCCACCTTCGAAGTATGTTTCTTCTCCATGTTCACGGTTCAGCTTGCTAACAATCAATACCAGTATTACACAAGCATCCCTGTCGTTCCGAATGACACCAGAGGTGTTGGACCTTTCTTGCTGGCCTCGTATGAGTGGGAGCTTCGCAAGAAGCGTTCGTGAAGATGGCTAGTTGAAGTTCCATGCCGAGCATAGGAGGCGCTCTGCATCGTGGAGGACGGCGATTTGGCCCTGCTAAATATAGCGACAAAATGGATTTGCAGACTAATTGAAGCCATAATATCTCCTTTGCGAGATTTCAAGACTACGGAGTTTCCCATAGAAGATGCAAGTCTTGATGTGACTATAGTGAAGTTCGAGGTCATGGGTACAGTCTCGTAGATTGAGAGACCGAGTATAGGCTCCGCGTATTGTCGAGCCATGGATACCTCAAAGGACATTCGGCAGACAGCACAGGCTAGACAGTCAGAGGCGAACAGGCGAAATATCTAGTAGACCGCTGACTGGATGGACAGAGAATGCGCAGGCACTTCAGAGGAGAGTAGGTGGCGGCGTTGCAGGAGTGTAGGTTAAATTGCAGGACTGTAGGTTACTAGTAGCCTTCATCGCGGCACTTGAGCCATTGTTGTGGACGTAAAGTCCAAGGGTTGGCCATGATTAGATGTAAAGGATTGCGACGGTGGGTGAATTTGTCGACCCTCACTAAAGGACGTCATTTTGTGGGTTCCGCATGACTCAGTAGCTAGTATATGCGGAGATTCAGATCCCCGTGAGTTGCGTTTTACGTCTTGATTGCGATTTATCAGAGAGTCATTTGGCGGCTGCAGGAACACGAGGTATAAGACTTATATTTAGCCCATCTATCACAACTCACCTTGGTAGGAGTGCAGAAATACGAAAAGCTTGGATTCCATTTCTATATATGCTACGGGATGCAATCGTTTCTCCAAGGGCGCAATGTCTGCATATTTAGTGTGGTAGAGAAAGAACGCAAGCAAATCCTGAAGGTTGCTCGTTGCATGCCAAGTTGGAGGGTTCTGGATTGTTGCTGCGGATAGAGGGGGAAGTTGAGAGCAACTGCAAAATAACTCGCATTCTGGACTCCATTTGGAGCCTTGACCGGGTCGGGAATGCCTTTTTTATTCCTGCTTTCGACAGACCCTGTCTATTGGTTAATCTTCCTCCATGACTGCGCTCTAGCGTTCTTTCCCTGGGGTCAAGGTGTAGCGGCAGCCTGTGCATTCGTAAGACTCGAAACTCTGTCGAATTCTCGAAAGGCCGAGGATAATGCACGTTGAGGCACTCACCTATTCCTTTCAACATAATCCGTAATGGTTGTATATTAGGGCTACCGGCCCTGCTCTCCCGAAATAATCCAGGCCACACCAGCCTAGTACAGCACCGCTACTCAGTTGACAACGTCGGCCGAACCCATGAGTTGAGAAGACGACAGAGAATGGTCAGGCGTCCGACCTCTATCAACTATAACCTGACCTTCTCCGAAGGATGCCGGATTGCATTCTGGTATAGAGTTTATTGATAAGCAGACAGGAACGGCAGTAAGAGCCATGAGTGGAACACTGGAAAGACTCAGGAACAGCGACCGCCACTTGTTCCCTTTCTCCACAGCCGAGGTCCAGTATGAGTCCACATGGCGACAGTTTCGTTATTTATATCCCTTCTGCCCCTCTCCCCCTCTTTGTTCCGCACTTCTCCATCATCCTACCCCTCTCACTCACCATGGCCCAAGTCCATGGACACTGCGACCAACGCTTCAGCGCCCTCCGCGATGTCTTCGCCGACCACCTAAAATCCGGCAAAGAAATCGGCGCCTCCGTCTGCATCACCGTCAACGGTGAAACCGCCGTCGATCTCTGGGGCGGATACGCAACCCCCGATCTCAGCCAGCCCTGGACCCGCGATACAATCGCCCCCGTCTGGTCCATCAGCAAAACAATCTCCGCCCTCTCTGTCCTCCTACTCGTCGACCGCGGCCAACTACACCTGGACGATCCCGTGGCAAAGTACTGGCCCGCCTTCGACACAGACGATAAGCGCGCTGTGAAAGTCAAGCACTTCCTCTCGCACACTGCTGGTCTCCCCGGGTGGGACCCGCCCATCTCTATCTCAACCCTGTTAGACGAACAGCCCCTTGCGACGGAGAAACTCGTCGCCCAAACGCCCTGGTGGGAGCCTGGAACAGCCTCAGGGTACCACCTCGTCTCGCAAGGCCTTCTAATCGGCGAACTGGTGAAGCGCGTCTCAGGCAAACCGCTCCCCCAATTCGTCGCCGATGAATTCGCAACCCCCCTGAGCGCAGACTTCCACCTCGGTCTGCAAGACGAGAAAGAATGGGGCCGCATCGCTGAACTCACTACGCCCACCTCCGCACTCCCGCCCGGCTTTCTGGACCACGCACCGGACAAAAACCACCCCATGGCCATCGCCATCCGCGCCATGCGCGGCGTGCGGATGGATGCTTCGCACGCGGGGACCCCCGCCTTCCGGAGATGCGGGATCGGGTCGATGGGTGGTCTCTCCAACGCGCGGGGGTTCAACAAGATCCTGGAAATAATCACAAACAGAGGCACAATAAACGGCCACCAATACCTCAAACCCTCAACAATTGACCTGATCTTCGAAAAACAAGCGGAAGGCCCGGACCTCGTTCTCGGTCTCCCGCTCAAAATGGGAATGGGCTTCGGATTGGACAATAAGAGCGTTGACTGGTTGCCGGAGGGGAAAGTGTGCTTCTGGGGCGGGTATGGCGGCTCTCTGGCTATTATGGATCTTGAGCGCGGTGTGACGTTCACGTACGCGATGAATCGCATGGCGACTGGAACGTTGGGGAATTCGTGTGCGGAGGCCTATGTTAGGGCTCTTTATCATATTTTGAATGAGGAGGGGAGGGCGAGTTTGTAGGGTGTCGGCCTCAAGCTCAGAGATAATGAATTGCATTGCATAATGACAACATAGTAAGCTAAAATTAACAGGCCTCCTGATTTACATACTGAAAGGGCGTAAATGCCTTTAGACAAGACAACATAATGGGCCTTTCAGTACATACCCCTCTGGCAATATGAAACGTATAATAACATCCTGTGCATGTGGCGTCTTGCCAAGGTATAGACAATTTCCAGAGTGACAGTCGTAAATCTATCACGCCGCCAACGCTTCTCTTACAAGGCGGGCGTTGTCATATTGCTCGCTATATACCTCCTAAACTTAGCCCACGACTCTGTGTCCTCCGGGGCCGCCGGAAGAAGCTGCGACATACGGATTGTAAGCTTGCGGGTACGGCAGTCGAGCTCGGCAATTATGATTCTGGCGTGCAGGGGAGCCATCACTGAGAAGAGCATGCACTAGTTGCAGAGTGTATTATTAGTCACTAGGGGTTGGATTGTGAAAACGAGGGAGGGGCGGCGGTCGAGAAGCGGACATACAGGCAGAACAGGATGGTTATTATCGTAGTCCTTATCTATCAGCCGGGTGCAGTATAAAGCAAGGATCGTAAGCAGTTCAGACCGCATCAGCTGCGCTGAAAGCCCGCGTGCAGTGTTGTAGACGCCGATCTTGGTGTGCGGCTTGTCTTTGCGGTTGTCGGTCGTAATCCAGCAAATCCCACACTCGGGATCCTGGTCTCTGCAAAGATGTTTCTGGAAGTCCTCGTCAAAGGATGCTCTATCGTGTACAGAGCAACTGTTAGCTTTATCCACGCGATCAGCCCGTGCCTACATACTCGATCACATCATACACTCCATCCCCCTTCCCGGTTCCCGTCTTCTTGAGTGCTTCTATATACCACATAACGGAGCAAAGTGCAGTTTTTGCTAGCGGATTTCTTGTCTTCGCATGCTCTGTTCGGAGGTCGGTCTTGCTGTTTATTAATGGCCCCGGTGGGTAATCCAACTTTTGGTCAGATATCCATTGCCCCGGCAAAGGAACGAAATAATCACCGGGAGGCTTTGGTGATTCATTTCCGTCCTTGCTCCTCGCAGCAGCTGGTGCCTTCTCCATTCTTCGGTCTTGCTTGGGTTTTCCATCCTGAGTAGCGGCAGGCAAAATCGTCTTCTCTTGCTGCTGAACGGGCCTTTTCGCCTCAGTGAGGTTCGATGAGGCTGGTTTCTCGTCTTTATCGTTCACTGTTTTCGTTGTCCTTTGCCCGCAAGTTGCTTCTTCGCCGCTCGAGGGGTTTTCTCTATCGCTCTCATCCTCTAACGAGAGCGTCTCCATGTGCACATCAACGGGCAAATGGAGAACAAATTTCGGATCCAACTCGACATTTTCGTAACCCTTAACCTTGTCAAAGGTCTTGCGTAGCTTACTCAAGGCCTTGTCCTGCCTAGAAACTTCAGTGGCTTGAACGAAGCCAAATGTCAGGCGTGATATCACATTGCGCAGCGTCATTGTGTATAGAAACCAGGGGAGCTGGTACAGAGGCGGCAATCAGAAGAGGTGAATGAAGGTACGGAGAGAGTTAAGGTAGTTGGACTTCCTTCGTTAGACTACCGCAATGTATTTCCGTAGCAGAGGCGGGTGGTATCGACGTCACCCCCCAACCAAACGATGTCCATTGAATGTCGGCTGTGTGCGTGGGAACCAAAACCCTGGTTGGTGTCAATACTGGCCCGGAAGTCTTCGATAACAGTCATTAACTATGTCTCAAGGGATAAAAAGCTAACTCTGAAACCTGGAATCGCCAGTTACATTCCGTCTCACACATCGGGAGACAACTGCGGAACCTCTAAACAAGCGTAAAGCCCACTGGCCCGGGCTCTGCTACTAAGCAGAAACTTTTGAGCATCCATCGCATTCCGACCTAACAAGCGGGGATCTTGAGAATGCCGGGTACCGATAACTTTTCGTGGGGAGAATACTAGGGGGAATGAGCTTGACATGAATTTCCCCCTAAATATGGAAGCGTAAGATTTGAAGATGTTCATGAGGATGTTGAGGATGTCAAGGATTGTCGATCGATGCTTTCAAACGTGTGATGCTGCTCCCTACGCTCCTTCCTGAACCACGTGGTTGAGCAGGCCAAAGTGCAGGTTCTCCTGGAACGACTCGGCATAGATGGGTTCCCCAACACGAGGAATGCAATAAAGCTCCCTTGGTAGTGGTGAAATCTCAAAGACCTCTTTAATGACAGTTTGTTTGGCGAGGGGACAGAGAAAGGCGACACGGGAAATCGGGTCAAGCAAGCGAAGGATTTAAATATCTAGGGCGATGGGGTCTAAGAAGATAGGAAATATCAGATCGAGCCTGCCCCGTCCTGTCACTGAACCTTCACTACCCTTCTGGGTAGGAGGCCTCGATAGCACCACGCTGTTCTTGAATAGCTTAGTTCTCTATGCGCCAGTAATTGCCATGTCTCCGCTTATACAGCTCCTCAAGTTATAGGCCCTCTCACTCATATCTTTGTCCCAGAGGACGAGTCATTTTCCAATCGCCCTATTCAAGGACCCTACTGCCGACGTAGACATCTCGGTTACGCCAGTCATCGACCTGACGGTATCGCCAATCTCTTACACAGCCTATCAATCCTCTCATCGTCCCAAGAGGCATCGGAATTCAAATATACCCATGTCTTCTGCTGTCTAGCCAAATGAGCCAGATGCAGCACGGTGTTAGGGCCAGTATCCATACTATGAATATCAACTGCAGCTCCACGATCGAGAAGAGCCTCAATGGTTTCCCAGTTACCGATTGCTGCCGCCCAGTGAAGTGGCGTTCGGCCGGTGTTGTTCAGCACATTAATATCTGCGCCAGCGCCGAGCAACGCAATAACATTCTCCGCAGCGCCTGTCGACGCTGCCGAGTGCAATGGTACACTACCATTCAGAGCATCATGTTTATGTTAACGCCTGGCTTGCTAAGAATGAGCGTGACCGGCTTGGATGTTTGCGAGGCCGCAGCAATATGGAGGGCAGTGAATCCTTCGGCGTCTTGTACATTTGGATCAGCCCCTGCGTTAAAAAGCAAACTAAGCATTGCCAGGTTGTCTGTTTCCGCCGCCAGTACAAGGGGGAAGGTTCGGTTGTCCATGTCCCAAAGCGACCCTCGTTGATTGAGATTGACGCCTTTGGTAATCAGCTTTTCGACCAGGGAAACTTCCTTGTTCCACACCGCGTATAGCAGAGGTGTACCAACTGTGTCAGGAGTAGATGGCGTTACCATGGCGCCGTGCTGTATCAGTAAGTCGATGATCTCGTCCGTCCCGAACCTAGCTGCGAGTGTCAAAGGTGTCTCAGATACGGGATTCCTTTGCAGCACCTCACGCCGCCCAATAAACACAGGTATTAAACAATCAGGAAATTCAGCTGCTCCTGTTTGCTGAGAGCTATTAACATCGGCACTAAGCTCAACCAAGGTGTCTACCGCCTGGGAGTGCCTGGCGCAGATGGCAACATGGAGTGGCAAGATATCTCCAGCGGATGGATTGAGCTCAGGCTGTAGGCCATGGTCCAGCAAGTATTTGATGATTGACGGCGATCCCCCACGGGCCGCGAGCGCTAGCATCGAAGGGTATTTCTCTGTATTTGGACTGTTAGGGTCTGCACCTAGCGTCAGTCCGTGGTTGAAGACCTCCTCGTCACCCCTTTTTGCCGCCTCACGCAGAACACCGTGTGTATCCGCCCCATGTTCAAGAAGCAGATCGATTAGATCTGTTCTTTGAATAGAACAGGCCGTTGCCAGAGGCGAGTGTAGATTTATATCCGCGCCGGATTCGATGAGTAACTTGGCCACCTCGACGTTACCCCCTTTTACTGCCCAGCCCAGGGGAGAGCCATTATCCAAGGCATTGTCATTGGGGTCAGCACTGCGGCATAGGAGCTCGCGAACCATATCCAGATGACCCCAATACGCTGCAGAGGCCAGTGGCTTGGCGATACCCTTACAGCTCAGAACGCCATCTCGGAAAGCGCTGCTTTCTGGGTCTGCGCCCTCTTCCAGATACTGTCGGACAGTCTGTTTGTCTCCAGCCATGGCAGCGAAGCCGAGCCCTTCGTCTTTCTGAACCCCGCATGGAAGCAGCTCCCTAAGTATTTCAACGTATTTATGAGTTGCAGCCGTCCGTTGAGCAGCATCAATGCCACTTCAAAATCCCACCGCAAATTCCGAGGCCAGCGGATCCCCGCGCTGCCCCTCGATGACTTTCTCAGACCGGAGCAACGCCTTCACAATGTCAATACGCCCACTCTTGACGGCAGCAACTAGTGCCGACGGTGGCATTCCTTTCAATTCATGATAGTCTTCTGCATCGTGTCTGAGGAGCAGCTCACACATCTCGAGGTGTCCATTAACTACAGACAGATATAGAGGGTCTGCTCGGACGAAAAAATCCCCTTTTTGGCATATTAACCAGTGCTCCAGCTTCCATCAATGCTTCAGCAACACCCATATGGCCCTTGCTCGCCGCGGCTGAAAGGGCTGTGTAGAGAGCACCGCCTTTCGCATTGACATCAACATTCTGTTCGATCAGTAGTCTCACTACATCCAGGTGGCCGTTGAACGCGGCAGCCTGTAAAGGGCAGCCATAAAGACCGCTAGACTCAATGGGTGACAACCCTTTGGCAATAAGCTTCTGGACCAACTGTGCCAGCCCGCAATAAGCGGCACAGTACAGCGCAGTGTAATGGAAACTGCTGTCAGAGGCCTCTCCTACCCAAGGCCTGTCAATATTCGCTATTTGCATCCCCAGTTTGAAAAATGGCTGTTCATCATCAAAGAGATCCTGCAGGAGCGCCTGCAAGCCAAACCCCTGCCAATTAGCTTTCGCTATGTCCTTTGCTTCACCCAGAAATGCCCTGCGTAGCTAGCAAGTGGGTTCCAGTCACCGTCTGGACATGACCGCACAGCGTGATGAAAGAGACTGACGCTGGCCTTGGCCAGGAGAAGATTGGATGAGTCCTTGTCCATAAAGAACACAGCGCTTGGCCCTTCCTTGGTGACTTCCGATGTAAGAAACTCTCGAACAGTGAAGTGCGCCAACTTTATGAATAGCTTCCGCTTGCCAGTGGCGCCTTGATCCTCACTCTGGAATGTTGTCACTAGGGTCGAACAAGAGTCGATAAACCCTTCTGGATCAAATGGCTCCAGCTTGGAATCATAAAACAGCACCTCCAGCGAGTCAACCCGGACAGCCATGGCGTGTGTCACTTCTGCAATAGAGAGCTAGAGACCTGGAAGTATAGTGGGTCTTGAAATGACAGCCTGGCACCTACTCACTGGTCGTAGAGCAAAGGTCACCCATAATAGAAGATTCTTTACTGATTCTCTGGTGGAATCCTCAAATCTGTCGAGCACCCTGTTATAGTATTCCTCTAATGACACAGGCAGGCGGTTGAGAGCGCTCGTCACTGCATGCGGCGTTTTACATCGTCCTAATTCCTGTAATTGGCAGTCTAGCCAGCGGAACCTGCAATAAGCTTAACAGCGACTTTTTATACCTTTTCAGCCGGATACTTACGACCCGTGAGCCTGAGCGAGCAGAAACGTTTCGGTGGTCCGCTTCAGAGAACTGGTCATCGTGCAAACCTTCGCTGGGTAGATAGCTCGTGCCGTAATGCTGTCTGCATATCATGGCTTGTTGATGTCATATCAATCCTTACAGTGCTAACAGTCAGCTGCTCAAACTCCGCGCGAAGCTGCTCGAGATCTCGGCTGAACACGGCAACATGCACCTTCCCTGGCGGGCAGGATTTGACTACTCCCTTGATGAGTCGAGCCATATCCGAAATGCTAACTTGTGAGTACTCGTCGCATTCATCGATTCCGCCGAAGACAAGGTATGTGGACCCTGAATCGTTCAGCACCTTGTGTAGTACTTTCTGCCATCCTCCAAAGGGCCACTCTACTGATGGGAGAGGTCCTCCCTGGTCGACAAGCTGCCGGATCAGAGCTCTGCACACAGAGTCGATGTCCGTAGCTCTTTCCTCGGATGCGTCCACAAAGAAGTAGCACACGCTGGATCTTTCCGCAGCGCAGTGGTGTCGTAGTTCGTTGATTAACCGTGAACTAATCGAACATTCGTCAATCACACTCAAATTGGCTCCAATGAGCTGACATACCACAGGACAGTTTTACCACTCCCGGCTATTTGAAACACAATCGTTAGCAAACGCCATTATCTCCTCGTTGGCGCATCGACTTACCATTTCCTTTCACCCACAAAGGTCCACGGCAATTTGTCTTCCACTCTTTGTACTGGGTTGAGTATAACAACCATTCACCTGTCCCAGGAGCGCATTTTCGGTACTCCGATTGAAACTTGTTCAGTTGATTGCAGCCATCAAGCTCCTCCAGTAGCTTCCTGCGTCGGGAACCTGTACCGGTCAACAACTGCTGTAACAATCTCAGGCTGGCCTACTCTTCTCCAAAGCTTCCTTGCTAACGATCAGCTCATTCACCTTCTTCTCCATACCGGGCAGCAACCTACTACTGCCCAGTATCTCAACAGTATTCTGCCTAGACAAGGATCAGCACTCTGAGATCCATTTATCTCCATGGGTCCCACGTGTTATCAGCAGCCAACGCCAGCTGCATAGAGTTTTTAATCGACCCAAGGGCCTGCAAGTGCTTCTCCACTTCCACCCGCTTCAAAGGCCACACCAAATCCCTCTTAAATGTTGACAACTTCCCCGTCTTCAGCCGCTTCTTCAGCTCCTGGAGCTCAATCAGCGCGTTTGGAAACGGTCCATTCTTCATATTCATCGCCTCAAGTGCCGGTAGCGCTGATCCCTTATCCGCGTCGGCAACCTTTATGGGTTGTTGCGCGATAGTCCCAAAACTGGAGATCTCATCTAGGATGCGTGATATATCCTGCGGTGCATCTCTAACACCGGCATGATAGTCGTAGCACGCGAATACCAGTTTACCGCATACTTGTACTATGGCAATGAGCGTACCGACGAGGCCGATGGGTTCAACCATCTTGCCTCTCGGGATAGTGTTGAGTATGTATGTCTGACTTAGGTTAAGTGTGCGGACGAGCTGGTGAGATATAGCATGTTGAGTGCGGGGCAGAAAGACGACAACCTTGAATGAGGCTGACATGCTGCGCTGGACCAATTGAAGAAGTGCCATGCCTTGTCATTCATGCTGCTGCGCCCCCAGCCTGCTCAGCCTCGTATTTATTTCATTATAGCTCACTGACATATGCTATACGCAGCTCACCCCTATCAACATAGACTACCGTTTGTTTCTTAAAATGGTACTCACTGAAGGTTACCCTTCAAAATTATCTATGTAGTATGGCAGCTAATCCTCCTGTTGCAATCTAATCTTGAAAGAAGGAAGCCATTCCCGAGACCGGAGGAGTAGGCTTAACCCAGGATATATAATCAGATATTTGTAGACGTAGGGAGGAGACGAGTCAAAGCCACAATCCTGCCCCCAAATGTGGCTGGGGTTACTCGTAGAGCACTAATGAGAATATTAGCTCTGTATTCCCGGCCAAATATGACACCTAACTGGTTACTCCAGCCAATTGAGGCACTCCAGTCTGCAGTCCTTTGCCCGGAGTGTAGGGCAATGAATGACTAATTAATCGATACACCGACCCACCTGCACCACCGAAGCCGCAGCTGAACCTGAACGTCCATCCATCCCCATTCCCCAGTTCAACCTCTTTTGCATGTTCACCACCGCAGGATCTAGATGCCATGAAACGAACCTACGCCGGCGTCCCCGCTGGAATGACGCACAGCTGGGGACAACCGCCCCAAGCATGCCAAACATGCCGGCAGAAGAAGCGTCGCTGCGACCGTCAATGGCCCTGCTCGAATTGCAGCCAGAGGCGGCTGCCTTGTGAATATGCAGATCCAGGTCGCGTGCATGGGCGGGTTGAGCGTATCTCGGCTCCTGCTCCGGAGGCCTTCAGGGGAGCGATTGATTATGACGATGGAGTGAGTGATTTTATGGCATTGGCGGAGTTGCCGGGTAGCGGGGACCGGCACGCGAGAGAGGAGATACTTTCTTCCACGGGGACTGGCGAGGTAGATATGGATATGTCCAAACGGGTTAGGCGTTTAGAGGAAGCTGTTTTTCAACGTTCCGGGGGAAGCCCTGGAATGGTGGGTAATGGGCCAGGCGCATTGACGGTATCTCAAGAGGTATGCTTAACCACAAACAGCGCTGCATTGCACTTTACTGAATCCTTGAGTAGAATGAACGTTTGCGCGCCCCGCACTTTGTCCCCTTTGCTCGGGTTTCAGAAAATATGGGAAGGTGGACGAGTCCTGCAGAAGCCCATAAGCTCCTCCCACCGCTGAGCGAAGCCAAAACGCTCTTCGACCACTTTGCCACGACTATGCACCAAACAATCGGGATCTTGCACATACCGTCTGCGTATGACCTCATGGAGCAGGTATATCAAGGGCTGGCTGGTGGAACGGCTCCGGAAAAGTCTACCACGATGCTTCTTTTCGCGATATTCGCTGTATCGGCCGCCTCTCCGCCCGATGCACTAATGGAACTCCCCGAAGCGTCACCTTACCGGGCAATTGCTGCATACGGAACCTATCTGCGGACTGCTAGGTCTATTATGGAGAATGGCGAGGAAGTACCTGCGTCGACCACTGCCCTAGCAGCCCTGACGCTTCTGGCGCATCTGGTTACCAACGACAGCGCCCATGGGCTCGATGGCCATCTACTTCGTTCTCGATGCTATTGGATGGCGCGAACAATGGATATACACCGCCTCGACACCCCGAAACGCCGAAAAGAGCGCAAAGAGAAGGGGTTTGATGTGATAGAGCTGGAAGTCCAACGGCGAATTTGGTGGAACTTGATCGCCACAGACTGGTGGGCCGTAGATCCGGTTTTTGTAAAGGTGACTCTTATACTGATGATTCACAGGCTATCCGCATTCTCAGGAGGGGTGCAAGAGGGATCATATCTGTACCACCCAAACCACATGTGCGTTGACCTTCCCAGCAACCTTGACGACGCCGATATTATGGCAACAAAATGCTGCGACCCGAAGCCACTTTCCGAGCCGACATCGACGACTTTTCTAATATACCGCGCGAAGCTGGCAACCATCTGCCGTGAAGCTGTCGACTCAATGCCACCAATGTCGCAAGGCATTGGGCCATGCTACGACACAATTCTCGCCCTTGACGCTCGGTTCCAGGATTGCCTTGCTGAGCTCCCATCCATATACCAGCTCGACCAGGAGACTCTCGTTGGAGCCGAACGAGCACGTTTTGGCCAATCACACGTTGTCTGGCAACGCATCACAGCGCACCTCGCCGTTCATACTCGGCTCTGCCGCCTTCACCGTCCTTACCATCTCAAGGGGATGACCGATCCAAAGTACAAATATTCCCGCGATGTGTGTGTTCGATCCGCACAAACAGTCCTTGACCTTCGCCGCTCAATGGACGAGAAAAAGACAGATGTTGGTCTGAAGCCAGATCGATTCTGGGTTGTTGCGCAACATGTGTTTTTAGCTGCGCTGACTCTTGCGACGGATGTGTCGTTCGATGGGAGTGCTCCGGATGCAGAAGAAAGAAAGAACAAAGTCCGGACCGCATACAACATACTCGAAAGGTCGACAGGCCAATCATACGAATTCAGGGAAACGATAAGGCAGAACTTGCGCACATTGATGGCGACCTTGAACAGGGAAGGGCAAGCTACAGCCGATCCAACATCTGACCGACCCTCGGGCATGCTGAGCACCTGGGCTAATAGTGATCAAACCGGCTCGGCAACTACCCCTGAGCCAAACAACCTCGATGAGCACGAAGATCCGGGGGATGTTGCGCCATTCAATCGGACGTGGGACGAATTGTGGTCGGAGTTTTTGACAGTCGCACCGGACCTTGACCTCTCGCAGTGGGATCAATTGCTTGACGGGGCCGACGCATATGTGGTGTGAAGTGCTGAGCGAGTATGGATGGATGGAAATGAGCCGTTCTATCCATGATACGACGGTCGACAAATTCACAACAGGTATCTGGAGATGCTGCCGGGCTTGGGAGGTGGGTAAACACGCCCGCACCCAAGCAAGACGCGACTGGCCCACTGAAGAAAGGAGCATAATTGGTAGTAGGTAAGGCGCGACCGAGTCCTCAATAGAGTGGCCGGTGGAAGGAACGACGACCATCGGGTACATGAGGAAGGAACCAGCTGCCACCTGCACCACACTATACAAGGCCCTGTGAGTGGGCAGCAGAACTACTTTAGCAGGCAGACCAAGCAAGGCGCTGGTTGTCGCTTTTGTCGCATTTGCTCAAGTGCTTCAATAGTCTATCGCTGGACTCTTCTAGATATTTCAGGTCATTCTGCCTTGGTGACATCCTCCACCCCCGCCGCATTCGGCTCATCCTTATCGCTGTTCCCATCGGACGCAGTATGCTGAACATCAACCCCGGCTCCTTCCCTACTAGCCTCAATGGCTTCAACGCCCTTCACCCTTTCCCTGACACCCTGGGTAAAACAGCTCCGAAATTCAGCGTCTTGCCTCTTGGCTCAAACATTCTATTGACGTTTCTCATCTTGATCTCGGATGCGGTGAAGTCTCATTTGCAAACAACATCGTAAAGGAACGATAGCCTGAATATATATATGTCCTTCGGAAATGCCCCGGACCACGTTTTCCCCAGTTTCCACCAGGATCTCTCGTCTCCCCATTTCATAGCTCTTCACAAAGAGCTCGGGACCTATAACGGTAATCTCATCAATACTCTTTTGTCTGTTGATCGCACTGTCTCGGCTCGAGGCCCACAACTGGCGGGCAAATGAGGTCTCAGCTCTGTATTCATATGTTCAGCAGTGCTCACGAGCGATAGCCCAGCTTAAAGATTCCAAGAAATTCTGAGACCCCAGAATGTGAAGCGCATGAATCACCAGTCGCAATTATTTGCTGGGCACCGGTCGAGGCGACGAAAAAGCATGGCCGTCATGCGCCGACAGTTGGGGCTTGGGTACGGCGCACTGCCGGACCACTGACGTAGCTGATTCCTGCGAGTCATGCAGCAAGGCTGCTGGCTGCTGGCTGTTGGCTCCTTTCACCTTGGAGAACGAGCCTCCTGCAGATCGATGTCGTGAAGATCTTAACCCAGATGGAGAATGCGGAAATGCGAGGGGCCGTGCGACTCGCATCGAAGGTTGAGGTCAAGCGGAAAATGGCGCGGTGGAACTGAAGGGGAATCTTGAAGTCAAGTTGGAAATGAGCGAAGCTGAGAGAAAGGTAAAATCCGAACATGGTGGCAGCAGAAAGGCGAAGGGACGACCTATACGTCCATACCTACTGTAGAGACGCGTAACAAGGGCCATGGTACTCTTTCAGAAGTCAATCCGCGGGTGGCTTTCCCAATGCGGTTCTGCCACCGCGGCCTCCCGGCAGAGGCTGCAACTATAAATCGCCCACGAAAACAGCAGTCAGGAAGATTGTTTTCCAAATCTGCTAAACACAATCAGTATGACTCAAGTAAGAAAGGTATGCCTATCCTTGACATTTATCAGTCCCAGCACATCTGACATGGCGTAGGCAATCATAATCGGCGCCGGCCCAGCCGGCCTCTCCGTCGCCCTGCGCCTTCATCAAACAACAAATATAAAGTGCACGATCTATGAGCTGCGACCTGAGCCAACGACACTAGGCGGCGCAATTGGTATCCCTTCCAACGGCCTCCGTCTCCTAGATCGTCTCAGCTCCGGCTTGTACCAGTCCCTCTTGGAACGAGGAAGCAGCCGAAGTGATTTAGCACTTTACTCGAGGAATGGAAGTATCCTTGCCCAAGACGAGGATCTTGTATCCAATGCACGTGCGGAGACAGGGTATGGGTATATGCGAGTGAAAAGGGTGGATGTGGTCGATGTCTTGTTGAAAGCTGTGCAGGAGGCTAGGATACCGGTTCATTTTGGGAAGAGAGCCACGAAGATTAAAGAGCGAGGAGATGGCGTCACCGTTACTTTCGCGGATGGCACGGATCAAACAGCCGACATCCTACTTGGATGCGATGGGATTCATTCGGCAGTTCGGCAGCTATATGTCGATCCTGACCAGAAGCCGGAGTACTCTGGACTATCAGGGATGATGTCCATAATCCCCACAGCAAAACTATCGACTACGGTGGGCAAACAGATGCGAGGGCTCAACGCAACCTTTACCGAGGACGGGATGTTCATGGCAGCTCCCTGTACAGCGGACGCAAGCGAGGTATACTGGGGATTCCAGCGGGAGATTCCCCTTCCGGATACACACGACACTCGCGACGGGTGGGAGGTCCAGGGACGGCAGGAGATCAATGGGTCCAAGAGCAGCTTGCACGCTGTCCTCGCAGAGGCTCGTGGGGATTTCAATGATATCCTGCGGGAGCTGGTGGATCAGACGGAGGTGATGAAGTTCTACCCAGTTTACCGGCTTCCCCTGGGTGGAAAGTGGAATCGTGGGAGATGTGTTCTTATTGGAGACGCAGCGCATGCTATGCAGCCTCATGCAGGCCAGGGCGTGAGCATGGCTCTGGAAGACGGATTCCTTATCTCGCGACTCCTAGCGGACCCAACGCGGTCAGTCGAGGAAGCTTGCGCATCTTTCCAGCGAATTCGAACGCCTCGTGTGGAGGAAATCTATCGAACCGCGTCTGATAATGCAGGGGCGCGGAAGAAGGCTGGACCATGGGGGCAATGGTTAAAGGAGATTGTCATCTGGGCTTCATTCTCCATGCCCCGGGGACTGGGCCCCCAGAACAGGATGCTCGGCCAGAAATATGTTGTGTATGATATCGACGAGGAGAAGATCTGACCAACTTGTATCTCTTCTTGAACGGACTGGACGTGCATCTACTCATGTCGCAATATCTCAGCTCTGGCGTCTTTCAGATTGGTATAAGATCGCTAAATCCATTCCATAATTGCTGCAACCATATTCACACTTGTTCCCCTTGGCCTTTGATAATATTCAGTATCCCCATCGCCAGTCCCTTATACCCCTCCATCAAATCACCAGGAAGTTCCTCGTCCGGCCCCAAAGCCAACAAACGACTCTGCTGCGCAAAAGCCTCGGCACACTGCCAGGTATGATTCTTCCCCGGAGCAACCTCAAGCACAACATCAGCCCCATCCTCCCTAGCCCGCATCACAAAGTCCCCAATATCATAAAGAAACACCAACTCC
This sequence comes from Aspergillus undulatus, assembly GCF_047715775.1. Lineage (NCBI taxonomy): Eukaryota > Fungi > Ascomycota > Eurotiomycetes > Eurotiales > Aspergillaceae > Aspergillus > Aspergillus undulatus. The sequence goes on from NW_027396664.1 coordinate 144,429, forward strand.
TCAGAGCCGGCAGTAACCAACGTCCTCCGCGGTAGGATATTAACCCACGACCACGGCCCACGAGCAAAATTCGTCTCACTCAAGAGGTCATAATGCCCCGGAGGAACGTCGCGTAAAATCCATTCGGAATACGTATCCAGCGATCGCTTATGCAGTCGCTCTTCCCAGTGAAGCTCTAGAGTCTGGGGATGGTCCGTACGTAGATTCACCCACGGACTAACCAGCACAGCTCCCGCAGGACGTAGAACGCTGCCACCCCTGTCGTCGCCGCGAATAAGCTCATCAAGAGTGAATGATTGCGACGCTTGATGACGCTCGTATAACCCGGAAAGCAGCGACATGATAAGATGGCCACCGGCTGAGTCTCCGATGACCACAATTTTGGATGGGTCGACGCCCATTTCACCGCAGAGCCAGTTGTATGCAGCGATGGCTTCGTTGCGTTGCGTTGGGAATGCCGCCTTTGGTGCCAGCGTATAGTCTAATGAGAATATGGCTGTCGACACGCCATGCTTCTGAAGGTTCTCCGCGAGGAAGACGTGTTCTGGGGCGCCGATGCTGGGGTGGTATGCGACGTATCCGCCGCCGTGGGCGTGGAGGAGGACGAGATCTGCATCTTTGGGGTTGGTCGGCTCGGGTGATAGCCCTCGACATATCCAGTAGCCACAGAATGCGGCTGTCCGAACGCGCTCGAACAAATGAGGAATATGCCCGTATCGTCTGGAGTTTGTCAGGTTCGAACCCGTCGTGTCTGATGCCGTGTACCATTGCCAGACAGAGAGTGGGACGTGATTTCCCAGACTGCCCTATATGTCAGAGATGTTTTGCCATTCCGCCAGAGTCGTCCACAGAAGCAAGATTATTGTGATTGCTGTAACACAACTTACCATGTCATCACATGCCGAAACAAATGTTCTCGTAGCGGAGGTGGCTTATACGTCTTCTTCCACGGCCACCACCGGCGGGCAAGAGTCGTGCTAATGACCCACGGTAGGCGAACACATATGGTTACGCCGGTTTGAATGAGATTGAAGATTGTCACCGGGGCAGGTGGGTTGGGATCGTCGATTAAGCTCATTCTCTGTATGATGCACTTTGCCAATGCGAGATGCGGGGGGGCGAAGGTCTTTATCGCGCTGCCTGAAGGTCCCGTACAGCCGCAAGAGCGGCATTTAACCGGGCTGATGCTACTGGTGGCACCCTGCAATAATATACGAGGTTAGCAGCTATTGTGAACAGGGATGTTCTTGATCGTGGCATCGTTGCTAGAGATAGCCACACAACACTTGGTTTTTGTTAGAGCACTGAAAAAGCTTGATATATTCTACCCTTCTTCAGATTCTCTTGCTCGCCGATTCTTTGCTTATTTTCCATCAAATTGGCCGTCAAGGCCTGCATCGCATATCCTGCGTTGACAGCTGATCAGTCAACTCTCCTACCTGTTGCACAATTATTCCTTTTTTTTTTCGAACGTAATATTCTACGACTGATGGCATATATTGCTAGGTCCTCTGCATTGCAAGGAAACAGACAATGTTTGGTGTTGTGCGGAATTTTTATGAAGAATCTTCAACTGCCTCGGTGTCTATTCATTACTTGTTTCTCTTCCAAAGGCGACCGTTCTTTTGCTGAGTGCTCTTGCAGGAAATAGATGTCTCCTGATGATGATACTGATTTTGCGGTGCGATAAGAATCCAAAGGACCGAACGGTATTTGACTACTCAAATTTTCAAAGCACAGATGTCTCTATCGAGTCCGCAGGAAGAAACCCAGCTGCGAGGGAAAGAATGCAGAGCCCTTTGATACCGTCCAAGTGCCTTCGCACCATGCTCAATTCCCAGTGGACGGTGCCCTCACCGGGACCAGTTTCATCTTGAAGCTGGATACTTTTCATTCTCTATTTGAGCTACCTGGCAAACACGCAGCGTATACCGCCATTTTTAGAATAAACCACCCGGAAGACCTAGTGGAGCAGGGCACAAATGTCCTTGCCAAAGTAGCGGTGCCGATGAACGACATTCTGGGGAGCGGCGTCTGCACCGGGTCGGGGTACATCGTACGTCGTTTGTCGCGCAGCTTTGGCGGACATTGGCGGTTTGCCGCTCGTTGAGGCTGGAGAAGATATTCTGTGCTCTTACCTGTTGATCGGACATGGCTGGGAGGTAATTTTTGTGGATGACTAGGTGCAGTTTGCACTGGCCCGTCCTTCTAAATAGCGGGTGCGATGAGTTTGTCTACCAACCCGCGAACAATGATATTCATACTGACCCAAATAAACCCCAGTGAACTGCACCCGGATCATCCGCTCCTGGGTCGCCGGCCTCGCCGTTGCATTCGCCGTAACCGGCACGATACGCTCAACAGTCAATGAACGCTTAGCACAGCGACGAAAAGGTGTTTGGCATCGTGTTTCAGATCCCATGGTGCGCATGCATACTGCCTGGACCCTGTTACGCCATGATACCTATCCTAGCTCGCATGAGATACCACATTCTTGCCCTTGTTGCTGGAGGATTGGAATGGGGACAGGATCTGCCTCAGCTGCCGCGACCACCCTATTCACCTCTGCGTTGAAGTTTTCGCTTCCACTGCAGTATATGGCAAGCCCGCCCACGGTGCCGGAAGGTAATCGTCGTGATCTACTGGAAGAAGACGCGGATGGTGTGTATCGCCTGCCGGAGCGTAGGAGGAGACCGAGCCCGGCGTAGAATGGTTTCTCGTGGAAAGACGTTGCAGAGATGTTAATCATTATTGGTGCGCATCGGTTGTATATGTTTCAAATCTGGCGCTACACATCGCATGTAACAAGCGGGATCCTACGACCAAGGGGTACATATGAGTCACACATATATCACACCCTTGAAGCAACAGATCTGGACACCTAGAATATGTTGGAAACGAGTGGGCATATTCCCAGCCTGGTATTCTCGTCTGCAAGTGCGAATACTCGCTGCTGGCACTAGGAAGTGGGAAGCTATCCCTCAACGCCCGTTCCCAGCGTGCCTCAAACCACGCAAAGATATCTGCTGCGTGGCGAAAGAGGATTGTCCATGGCTGTATGCATGCCTGCCTCACCAAAGAATGATCACTTTGACAAGTGTCAAAGAATACCCCGGGTCGTTTTCAGCCGCGCTCGCACCGTCTGTCCGAGGCTCGACATCTTGCCCCCTTGGCTCGACTATGCAATACCCAGCAGATAGTAGGCAGTGGTTATGGCACCTCAACCCAATGGGGGTCTTGGCCTATTCTCCATGTCGCAATTCGACAGCTGGACTTGCAGAATGTGGATCAAGTGCCACCAGGATAAGTAGTCGAAACGTCCACGGGGTACCAGGTGACCGCCGCGACTTACCCCCTATGCGGTCAGTCGTACTCTGGAAGAACCGTGATATTGACTGTTGAGCCACAACGCACAAGACTTGGAACTGTGATGAAGGATTTCTGAGAAGGCACGACTAGGCTGGAGGCAACGGGTCTCTGCTGACAATACCGGCCCAAGCATGGAAGCAGCAACCCGAGGTCAGGGCAGAGGCATCGGGATGAGAGGCATGACAGGCCCTGGCCGGGGAAAAGCATCGATTTCTGCTCTTGGCTAGTCAACTGCGTCGACCAACCTGATCCCTAACTGTCCTCAGATTGGGGCTATGCTGCGTACTATGTACTGAAATTGCGTTTGTTGTGTGATCCGAGTGATCAACGCAGGAAGAATGAGAGGAATGAGTTATCCATTCGCTGCACTGTATTCCTACAAGCGCACAACACATCGAAGATGAATCTACTCAGGCAAACGCAGCAGCGGCCTACCTAACCGAATACTCGATCTTTGAGTTGATAGGGCTATGTTAGCCGCTGCCCTGCAGAGAGGAAGTCGAGAAACATTCCCAGTCTCGATGAAGGAAAAGGACGCGGCGCCCCGGGCCGCCTCCCCCGGGCCGCCTCCGCCAGGCTGTGTCGGAGGATGCAGTAGCGGCCAGCTAGGCGTGATACGGCTGCCTCAAGAGTGGCTTAGTGCCAACAGTAGACGGGATCGTTGGAGAGACCGATATGATGATGCCCCGCTTGGAGTACCTACTTGAAGCAATCTCGTAGACGGCGACCGCGTGCATACTATGGCGTTGACTCATAATTGTTCTTTGGTCATTTGATTGTTTTCTTGCTCTGCGCGGAACATGCTTTCTAAAGTGGCCCTAATAGCATGGCTTGTCGCTATTAACAGGTTCGCAGACCTGGGGTAGGCTCATGCGAGTCGCAGCCTATCGTACGCACTGCGAGTCTCATTCACCAATAGCCTGCTGACAAGTCTCCAACATCCCACTCACAGTGCTTTAGGCGCCGGTCATGCATCATCACGGCTCTCGCCTACAGCACATGCATGTGCGTCGACGGAGCTTCCCTGATTCAGTGCAGCATATGTACACCATCATGCAGGCTAACAGGGCCATCTGCGTCTCGAAACACTGACTAGAGGAAGAACGCTAGGAAAATCTCGATGAAGGACCGTAACGCCAAGGTGAGTTTTTGGTTAACCAGGACAAGAGCACAATGAAAACGTGGACTTCGCTGACGCCGAAGCTACCTCGATACTGCGTCTTCCTCTTCCGCCGCCTTCGCATCGGTAATTATCCTCTGTATCCCTCCCCTTCGGTATGTGTTTAGAAACAGAAGCGTTGCAACGAGCACATTGGCCGCTGCGAATGCGATCATAACCCGGAATCCATCATTATATCCTTTGCCGTAGACCCCACGGATTTTCGCAACCTCCACAGCAGTTAACGCATTGCTGGTATTTTGTAAGGCGTCCTGAGCGAGCTGGATGGAGTCCGGGTTTCTCCCAGGGAGAACCTTGGGCAAATCCACATCCAGCCGCAAACTCAGCATCGCCGCACAGATTGCCAATCCGATACACCCTCCCATCGCGCGAAGCATATTCATTGCGCCCGTGGCTGCCGCTGTATCGGGCTTTGAGAAGGTGTATTTTAGCACAACATATTGAGTCGTTGAGACGATCCCAAGTCCGGCGCCCATCAGGACCTCAAACCCGTATTGTGAGTTTGACACGGACTGGTCATCCGACAAGTCGCTTAAACACGCGGTAGATATAAGGATTAGAGCAGTCCCGAATATAAGAAGCAAAAAAGTCACTTGTGGCTTCTTAGAGACGACGGCCCCGGCGACGAAGGAGAAGAAAGGAAGACATAGTGTCTGAGTAAGGAGCAGCACCCCGGCTCGGGAAGCGCTGACTGCATTGACGGCCTGAAACCGCTGGGGGAGATTGATTATTGATGTGTAAAAGGAAAATCCGGTCATGAGGACGTTTCTGGTAGGAAGAGTTGTAGGGTGAGTAAATGAGACCTGACGGACGCACGAAGAGACCTGGCCCAGATATACTTACAGCAACAAGAGGCCCTGCATGGGATCGCGGACGAAACGAATGGGGAAGATTGGCTCTCTGGGGCTGTTCCTCTGGTGCTGCAGCCAGGCTTCGTACGCAAGAAACGTGATCAGGGCCGCAATACCGCCGACCAAGGTACCAATTATTTTGCTGCTCTGCCAGGGATGGACTGATCCACCTTCTTGCAGGGCAAAGAGAAGCGGTATCAACCAGCAAATCGACAAGATTGAGCCGATAAAGTCAAGTCGCTTGAAGGTCTGACGGTCAAACCTCACTTCGTCCGAAGCTGGCATCGCAAGCGCCAGGACCACAGTGGCGACGGCTGAAAGGGGGATACTGGCTTCATCAGTTGCTGCAATCTTGTCCTGGGCCGATGACATACTTTAAATAGAAAATCCATCTCCATGTCGTATTGTCCACAATCACACCTCCCAATATCGGACCCAAGAGATTAGAGAGCGCGAAAACCGAAGTAATGACCGCAGAGTAGATTCCGGCATTTTCAAAGGACATCAATCGGAGGATCGCGACAAAAACAAGGCAGTAGAGGCCCGACGCCCCTATACCCTGAAAAGCACGAAAGACGATTCTTCCAAGTCAGCTCACTCAAGTAAGGTCGATCTAAAGGACTGGAGCTCCTACAATTGTTCTACCGTCCTGGCGACACCGCACGCAATCGAGAAGATAAGAAATAGCACATTTGAGGCGAGAAGAAGCGGTTTCAATCCGACAATATCGCTCAACTTTGCAAGGAGAAGAACGAATGCTAAGTGCAATATTAGGAATTAGTTGATTCCCAGGTTCGACCGCAGGGCAGGTACCATTATAAGTTAGCAGGTACGACGTCACGATCCAGGCAGATTTGCTGGTGCTGTTGAAGCTGTTGGAGATATCAAACACCGCAGTCGATATGATGGTGCCGTCAATGGCGGCAAGAAAGAGTGATATCCAGAGCCTAATGACATGAGTAGAGGAGATTGTATTAGACAGGGTAGCAGGAGCTGAGCAAGCGGAAGGCGCTACACACCCGAGGACTATGATGTTGAGTCGTAGACGGGAGATGACCGGCCGACGACCAGAGGACTCTTGGCTTTCATCGGTCTTCAGATGGCCTTGACTCGGTTGTACTTTTTCTTGTCTTTCCACGCATTGGGGCTCTGGATTCTGCCGCTGGCTGTGGGGCTTCTCTGTCTCTTTCGCAGGAGCCATGGTGTCTATTGCATTGGCTTGGCTGGCTTGATTTTTCCACCAGGAATCGCCGAGAATGTCCTGGGGGGGGAAAGTAGTTTCGTGAATGGCGAGGCTGCAATTACTAGGAGCATCAAAAAAGAAAAAAGAAAAAAAAATTGCTATTAAGGTACAGTTAGGGAGTTGGAATTTAACAAGCAATTTCTTGTCCATGTCCGTGTCCGTGTCCGTTGCAGTCCGATGCACCATTAGCCGAAACGGTGCGTATATTAGGTACCTTTGTTAGAAGACCACGTGGACTAATAAAACAGGAGTCACAATCGTATGGTTTTATTGCGGCGACACGCCGCCAGCGCTAGAGTGTTCGTTGAGGCGCTAGGGCAGGGTTGACGGATCCTGTTGGCTTCGCGATGGTTGCTCATCCCGAGTTGTATAAACCTTCGTAAATTAAACCCCTTGGCAGTATTGAAATAGGAAGGCTGTGACATGCGTACCGTACTTTTTGCAGGATTAACCTTTCTCAATTTAGTACGTCTACGTTGCTATTACAAATCTAGGAGAAGCAACCGTCCGTTTCGTGAAAATACTATCAGGCCTGCAGCCTTAGCTGGCCGGGAGCTTGCAAAGTGCGCCACTAGATCAGGCGTTTTCGACTCACGATATATAAAAGCAACTATAGACGCTGAGCACGTATACATCGCCATTGATTGGTGTTGAGACTTGAGCTGGCTAGCTGGACGCCGCATGCAGTTCGTATGGCCGAGTACATGTGGTAAGGCGTCCTAAGCTCTGGGCAGAGAGCCGGACATGCCGCTATACATTAGAATGCATAAGGTCTAAGGTAGCGCTCAGCTGGCTAAGGTCGCTCATATTATAAAGCTGCGCCCGGATTATGAGTAGTCTCGTGCTCACACAGGTCGCCTGGGCTGTGTTCACCCCGATACTAATGCAAAAATATGGCACCTACCACTAACGAGCCGATCGCCATCATCGGTAGCGGGTGCCGTTTCCCGGGGGGTGCGAACAGCCCCTCTCGACTATGGGATCTCCTACGAGAACCACGAGACTGCCGAGCTGAGATTCCTAAAGACCGATTCAACTGGGAAGGATACTACACAAAGGGCGCACGCCAAGGCAAAATATCCACCAAGTACACTTACTTCCTAGACGATATACGCAGCTTCGACCCCCAGTTCTTCAACATCCAGCCGGCAGAGGCAGAGTCCATTGACCCACAGCAACGACTGCTGTTGGAAACCGTATACGAGGGGCTAGGGTCAGCTGGTCTGACGCTTGAATCACTCCAGGGTTCCTCGACAGCCGTCTACGTCGGGCTGATGAGCTGTGACTTTCTAGATCTAGTGCAGGGCGATGCCGACTATATGCCAAAGTACACAGGCAGTGGCATCTCGCGGAGCATTGACTCGAATCGGATTTCCTACTTCTTTGACTGGAATGGACCGTCTATGACTATTGACACTGCTTGCTCGTCGAGCATGGTGGCCGTTCACCTTGCCGTTCAGTCGCTCCGCAGCGGCGAGTCCACCGTGGCCGTTGCTTGTGGTGCAAATCTGATTATAACTCCCCGTATGCTCCCTCACTATGTGTTATTCTTATACCATCGGGCCTAACCTTGTTGAAACCTAGCGAATTATGTTACTCTCAGCAACTTGAAAATGATTTCTCCCGATGGCCGCGTGAAGATGTGGGATGCTGCTGCAGACGGGTACGCTCGGGGCGAAGGTGTTGCCGCAATTGTCCTGAAACCACTCAGTGCAGCAATAGCAGATGGGGATCCCATTGACTGTGTCATCCGAGAAACTGGAGTCAACACAGACGGCCGCACGCGTGGTCTCACGATGCCCAGCAGCGGCGCGCAGGCAGAGCTGATACAAAAGACTTACCAGCGTGCTGGGCTGGACCTCTCAAAAAGGGAAGATAGGCCCCAGTATTTCGAGGCTCACGGAACTGGGACAAAGGTGGGTGACCCGAGGGAAGCAGAGGCAGTACATAATGCATTCTTTGCTGGACGTGAGGACGACAATCTTGGCGAGGAGGATTTCATTCACATTGGATCCATCAAGACTATCATCGGGCACACGGAGGGGACTGCGGGTCTTGCTGGTCTGTTGAAAGCGTCTCTGGCGATTAGACATGGGTATATACCACCCAACATGCACTTTAGTGCCCTGAACCCGGCGGTAGCACCATACACGAAGCATCTTCGGCTATCTACAGCCCTGAGGCCATGGCCAGTCCTTCCAGAAGGTGTGCCCAGACGGGCAAGTGTTAACAGCTTTGGTCAGTGTTTTTGCCCTCAGACTGTTCCTGGGCTCACAGGTCTGCTAATAATCAATTGACGATAGGCTTTGGAGGTAGCAACGGGCACGCTATCCTGGAGAGCTACGGAGACACAATAGGCGCACAGCCCCAGTCCTACAAGCCATCCTCGACAACAATGGCAACACCATTCGTCTTCTCTGCCAACTCAGAAAAATCGCTGATCTCAATGCTTGCTGGCTTCTCCGACTTTCTGAAGTCTACCGCAGAAGTCGACCTGCGAAGTGTAGCCTGGACTCTGCAGCACAAGCGAACTACTCTCAGCGTCCGAGCAGCGATCATAGCATCCAGCATGGACGACCTTTTCCTCAAGTTGAGCAACACACTAAGAGAACCCCGGGAAGATCCGGTTGGCGTCAAGCCAGCCGTCGCAGCTCGTCCACGAATTCTCGGTATTTTCACAGGGCAAGGATCACAATGGGTAGGCATGGCTCAGGACCTTCTCCAAGCATCCCCAAAGGCCCGCGAGATCATGCGATCCCTCGACGAGTCACTGTCGAGCCTTCCACGGTCGGCTGACCGTCCTCCATGGACAATCGAGGACGAGCTCATGAAATTATCTCCCCAGACGAGCCGTCTTGGAGAAGCAGAGATATCGCAGCCCCTTCGAACAGCGGTCCAAATTCTACTCGTCGACATGTTGCATAGTGCCGGTGTCCAGTTCCACGCCGTCGTGGGACACTCGTCCGGCGAGATCGGCGCTGCATACGCGGCTCGCCTTATCAAGGCGTCCGATGCCATCCGGATAGCGTACTATCGCGGTCTTTATGCAAAGCTTGCTGGGAATGGGCAAGCGGGGGCAATGATGGCAGCTGGGCTGTCGCCGAGTAAAGCGAGGGATATATGCGCGTTACCTGCTTTCGATGGGCGTCTTTGTGTGGCTGCGTACAACTCCCCTGTGAGCGTGACTTTCTCGGGGGATCGCGAAGCACTGAACGAGGTGAAGGCAAAACTGGAAAAAGAAGGGATATTCGCTCGGCTGCTGAATACCGATACGGCCTATCACTCGCATCATATGCTTCCTTGCGTACGGCCCTACTTGGAAGCATTGCAGTCATGCGGTATCCGACCAGCGTCACCCCGCGCTGAGAACTCCGCCCCTATCTGGCTTTCCAGTGTTTATCCTGGTGAAGCAATGTCAGCTGCTCGAGCCGATCTTTCTGCGGAGTACTGGGTCACCAACATGACCCGGTCGGTTCTCTTCGCTGGGGCGTTGGAGGCTACACTGAGAACACAAGGCCCGTTTGATGCAGCACTTGAGATCGGCCCGCACCCAGCTCTCCAGTCACCCGTTCAACAGACCATCCAGGATATATCCGACACGAAACCTCCATACAGCGGAGTTATGTCGCGAGGCAAAAACGATCTGAGCGCATTTTCCGAGGCTCTAGGAATGTTGTGGACCCACTGCAAGCAGGGTACCGTTGATTTCGCCCGCTACGACGAAACATTCTTCCCCAATGCAACCAAGGCATCATTTATCCGCGAGCTACCTACCTACCCATGGGACCACGAGCGGCAATACTGGTTCGAATCTCGCTCGGAACGGGCCCGGCGTAGCCGGCCTGGCCCAGTGCATCCCCTACTCGGCGTCCCCTACGGCGATGCCACGGATACGGAGTGTAGATGGCGAAACTTCTTAATCTCCAAGGAGATCCCATGGCTACTGCATCATCGGATACAGGGACGAGCGGTCCTCCCTGGCGCTGCTTATGCAGCAATGGCATGTGAAGCGGCGATAATCAAGGCGCAGACGCAGGAGGTGCGGCTAATTGGGGTCCATGACCTGGTCATTCACCAGGCCATCTCGTTTGACGACGATACCTCGGGTGTCGAAGTCGTTTTCACCTTGTCCCATGTTGAGCGGAAGCAGAACCAGACACCGAGGGGTCCGGATTTAGCCCAGACGTGTCTCAGTGCGAGCTGGACGGTGCAGTGTCCAGCGAGCAAAGAGACAGATATGTTGGATGTGGTCTGTAGCGGGTCTGTTTCGCTGCTCTTGGGACCACCGAGTGCAAGTGTACTCCCCAGCCGTTCAGAAAGCGACTCGCTACCCAACATGGTCCCCGTCGATGTGGACGAGTTCTACGGCGCACTCTCCCGTTTAGGGTACGGATACACTGGGCCATTCCGCACAATTGGCCGTCTCGAGCGCAAGATGAGACACTCCTCTGGTTCCTTTGAACCACAATCGCCACACCGCGGCTCCTTCCTTCATCCTGCATTGTTAGATACGGCATTGCAAGCCTTGCCAGCGGCCATCAGCCACCCCGGTGATGAAGGACTTGGAGGTCTACAGGTACCCACAAGAATCAGCGCCATCCGACTTAATCCGTACCATTGTTACTCGTCTGAAAGGGGAACCATGTCCTTCGCGGCGACAATTGACAAAGACTCAGGGTTTGGAGATGTTACAATTTACACCGCCGCAGGAGACGCGTTTGTCCAGGTTGAATCGGTCGAAACTGTGCCCTTCACTCAGGCAACCGAGGCCGACGACCGCAAGATCTTCTCTGAGGAGATTTGGGACCTAGCGGAGCCTGATGCGGGCTTGACCATGACACCCGAGGGAGATACGCTACATGACCTATACGGTCAGCCGCTTGGCCTTGATGCGGCGAGTACCTGTGTTGCTCCCCTGGTCAAGCAGATATCCCATCGGCATCCTCGTATGCATATTCTGGAAATCGGTCAGTCTCTCAGTACTCGTCGTCTATATCGTACTAACAGCACGTATCAAGTAGGAATTAGCACTGGGTTTAGTACCACAAAAGCCATCCTGGAACAGCTTGGATCAGCATTCAAATCATACACCCGCATGGATGCCTCGGGAGATTCCAGTGAGAAGACCCACGAGATAGACAGTGCCATGAGAAAGAAGGTCGTTTTCGCGCGCTTTGATATCGAGAAAGATCCATCCAGCCAGGGCTTTGACGAGCACTCGTATGACCTCGTCGTGGCTTCCAATGTGATTCATACTGCAGGGGACATACATCAAACCCTGCGACATGTTCGCACACTGCTAAGGCCAGGTGGATACATGCTGCTCCTAGAGCAAGCTGCCCAAGAGCCCAGCGGAATAGGGTCTCTGATGGGAGAACCGCAGAGCACGTTCCCTGATCATCGGACTGGGAAAAGATCATTCTCAACTGCCCAGTGGCACAATTTACTCCGGAGAACAGGGTTTTCGGGCATTGATACAATTTCCGAGCCTACACAAAGCGAGGTTGCTGCCCCTTTCGTGGTTGTGGTCTCACAGGCAGTTGACGACCAAATTACTTTCCTTCGGCAACCGCTCTTCCATAGGGTTGCGGAGGGAATGGATGCGGTAGTGGAGGATCTTCTGATTGTTGGAGGCATGACGCTCCAGACCTCAAGATTGTCTACCGAAGTCCAGTTGATGCTTGCTCACCGTTTTCGCGCGACGATCGCTCTAGAGACACTGGAGGAAGTGAACCATTTCGTAGATGGGAATACGCTACCAACAACAATCCTCGTCCTCACAGAACTGGAGGCCCCGCTCTTCCTGCAGATGACAGCAGAGAGGCTGAAGGCTGTAAAGACACTCTTCGCCAACCACCACAATGTGCTCTGGGTCACAGGCGGCTGCCGCAGCTCAGAGCCCTACAACAATATGACGATCGGGCTCGGCCGGTCTGCGAGCAATGAACAGCGGGACCTCCGACTTCAGTTCCTTGAGATCGACGAGCGCTCTTCGGCGGGGCTTCCGCTCGGCCAGCGGCTCTCTGAGATGGTCTTGCGTTTGCGTGTTACTCAACTCTGGGAACGTGAAGGCACATTTGACAAGGTCCTCTGGACAACTGAGCCTGAGTACCGGTTGTCTCATGATAATCGTCTGATGATCCCACGCATGTACCAGAGCGAAGCCCAGAATGATCGGTACAACTCCAAGCACCGCCGGATCACGTATAAAGTCGCTCCTACCGTCAACAATGTCTCCATCTCTTACTCAAAGTCACCGGGAGAATTCAAACTTGTCAACGAGCCGTCTCCTTCCCGAATCTCTCGTTCATATGGATCTATCGCCATACGCGTGAGCTGCTCTTTTCTGTCGGCTCTCAGAGTGGCAGATGGGCAGTATTTATTCCCTGTCCTCGGGCGGCGTCTCGACACCGACGACACTGTCTTTTCTCTCTCCATATCGAACTCATCGCTGATTCAAGTTCCAGAGCACTATGCTGTCTCCGTAAAGGTGGCACGCGGTCAAGAGAAAGCCGTCCTTCTGAGGCTAGCTTGGGAGATATTGCTTAACACCGTTATCTCAACTACCACCAAAGGAGGGGTAATCCTGACTTTGGGGACTGAGGCCAAACTCCTCCATTCCCTACGTCGTCGCGCAAATGAAAAGGGCGCAGACGTGATGACGGTGACTGACGACCCGGAAATGGGGGAAGATGTCCGGTCCATTTTTATCCACCCTCTTGAGTTGAAGAACGTGCTGAAGGCCAAGGTGCCCTCGAATGTATCTGCATTCCTGAGTCTGTCCTCTCCAGGATATCCGCAAAATGACTTGCATGAGCGACTGGTCTCCGTTCTTCCAACACCCTGCCCGGTCCACACTGCAGATACATTATTTTCGCCTAGCTCGGTCTTCTCCGGGGCGTCTTTTCAGGATGCATCTCAAAGCCTCCTCCTGGGCGACATGCTTGCAGATGTCACATCGGCAGCGCACGAGGTAGAGCGCAATAAGAACGATAGCAGCTCAGACAGCCCCGCCCATACCCCTGGGCAGGTACCCCAGCTCAACCCGGCGGAGCGAGATCCATTTACCATTGTCGACTGGGTTGCTGAAGCCAGCGTTCCCGTGGAGTATGAACTCGTTGACCGAGAACTTTCCTTCGCGCCAGACAAAACGTATTTACTTGTCGGACTGACTGGCGACCTCGGACAGTCACTATGTGAATGGTTTGTTGAACACGGGGCAAAGAATGTCGTATTGACTAGTCGAGATCCCAAAATAGGCGAGAAGTGGCTTTCTATTATTAAGGCCACCGGAGCAACGATAAAAGTGATCGCAATGGACGTCACGGACAAAGCATCAGTACAAGCCGTGTACGAGGAAATCCGCCAGACTCTTCCACCCATTGCCGGCGTTGCAAATGGCGCCATGGTGCTTCGCGACATGATGCTGTCGAATATGGAGCTCGATGACCTACTCGCCGTGGTGAAGCCTAAGGTTGACGGCAGCCGGTACCTCCACGAGATATTCGAGCACGATCATCCCCTCGACTTCTTCATCCTCTTCTCTTCACTCAGTGCAGTAGTTGGTAACAGTGGTCAGAGCAACTACGCTGCTGCGAACGCTTACATGACGTCCCTGGTTGCTCAACGAAGAGCACAAGGCCTAGCCGGGTCTGTCATGCACATAGGCCCTATAATTGGAGCCGGCTACATCACGCGCCTGGGGCAGTCGAAGTTTAAAGACCTTGCTACAGCGGGATTATACCCTCTCTCAGTGGCGGATTTCCATCAGGTCTTTGGGGAAGCTGTGCTGGCTAGTCCGGCTACTTCAGGGCGTAATATGGAGATCACGACTGGCCTTCGCGCAGTTGACTCAGAGAGTGAAGGTCGCGTGCTGTGGCGCTCGAATCCTAGGTTCTCCCGCTTTCTCAAAGACGGAAATGGTGAGGCAAGACACAGTGATCATGCGGCACGGTCGATTGTGTCTGTCAAAGTTCAGCTTGCGGAGGCAAAGAGTAAAACGCAGGCTGGCAAAATCATTCAAGGTTTGCTTCCTCGCGACTGCACTTTCACTGGAAGATAACTAACTTGAATTTGTAGAATACTTCTCTACCCGACTGATCGGTTTGCTGCAACTCGATGCGGATAGCCTTGACGCCAATACCCCACTCCTCGAGCTCGGTGTAGACTCTCTCGTTGCGGTAGAGGTACGGTCGTGGTTCACAAAGCATTTGAATGTCAACGTCTCTGTGCTGCGTATTCTCGGCGGCGCAAGTGTTGTTGGCCTGGTTGAGGATGCAATGGAGCAGCTTAGTCCGCAACTGCTTCCCATGGTAAAGTCCGAGGTCGACGAGGGGCAGTCTGTGCTTCTTCTCGACGAGGCCTCTATTGGGGCGAATGAGGGAGCGCCTACTGGGTATCTTCCATCTTCGGTTCCGAGTGCGAAGTCGTCGGACGAAGGCCTGCGATCTTCTCGTGATGGCACCCCCATAACCCCCAGCTCCGAGCTCGATGAGAACCCAATGGGATCGGATTCTATGCTGCTGCAGAAAGAATAGAGGTTCTACTCCCCGTTCAGCTTTCAATTTTATTGTGGACAGGACATACGGTTGTTTTGATCTTCATGTGACTTCTGGCCTCGGCTGCCAAGGAAGCTTCCACGGTCGCAAGAGATGCCAAATGCGGTGCCGATTCGGTCCGACCGTCGGAATATATATCGTGCCCGCGTCAGCCGTCAGCAGTCCGCAGCTGGAAACTTACTAGTCAACTTACCATGGCTGCTAAAGTGATTCTTCCGCTCCTCAGTGCGCTGGTGTTCTATACTATCTTCTACTTCGCCGAAGTCAATGGCGCAAACCAGCTGGTGAAAGATTCCCTCGCGGCCGGGACACTACCTGGTAGCGGTGCACCCTTGCGAAAGGTCTATACCGGCGTCGCACCGATTGATGAAGTACTTACTCTCCTGACCGTGTTCTTCTGGCCAACAACGGACGGCAGCAACCTTTCCCTGCTGGTGCATTCTATCGCCTTCTCAGGGACGTTCGGTTCCGCCTGGATGCTTGTGAGCCTCGAGTCATGGAGAAGAGGTAACGCGTGGACGGCAGTCGCATTTCCAATGGTCTTTGGACTCGTCGCACAAATTATGACTTTTGCATTCGCGGCGCCACTTTACTGCGCGATCCATTTGTACACCTCCGTCACGGCTGCAAGGCCGACGGCAGAGAGTATTCGCGTACCGAGGGCTGTCCTGAACGCGATCCCGATCGTCTTCCTCGTTGGGTACATGGTTCCGACCGGTCTCTTGCTCGTCCCTGTCTCCGAACAGGTAAACACAGACCTAAAGCAGGTCATAATTTCCGCTTGGCAGCCATGGCCTGCATATATCTCGATCCTACTTACCACCGCCCACGTCTTGTTTTCCCGATTCACCGTCAACGATGACACCATTGAAGGCGGTCGCGCGACCCTCCGTTCGTTCCGCTGGGTCTACGCGTTCGCGTTCGCTCACACGACCGTCTTCCATCTGATCTCATGGGTCATCCCTTTGTCGACCGTGGCGGCACCGTATCTCTTCAAGGAAGAGGTGCTGCATCCGCTCCACCCGCTTGTTGTGTTTGACATTCCGAAGCCGTGGGAGACGCCCATGGTGGTTGAGGATATTGGGGCAGGCGTGCACGCGTTCCTTCGCTGGGATTATCTTATCGGTTCGGCGGGTGTGCTTGTCTGGGCTGTGAGCTTATATCAGGCTGCTCATCGTGTTGTTTATGGGAGTGCGGCCGCTGGGTACGCGGGGCTTTTTATGAAGGTTGTTGCATTGAGTGTTTTGGCAGGTCCGGTCGGGGCGGCTGTTGAGCTGTTGTGGGAGAGGGATGAGCTGGTGATCAATGAGCTGGGAGGACTGAAGAGGACAGTGAAGGAAACAGGGCCAGTGAGGAAGAAAGGTGGCAAATCTGGCTGACGGTGGTTCCTCCCCGTAGTTAGTGATGTGATGCATAGATCGATGAGTCAGATTCATGTACTTGACTTACCGCTTACGGGAACATGTCAATAGTGCAAGGGTAGTATATTCTCACTCGCCTTGACTCCGTTTGCTTGTCAGAACACTCGCTTCCCAGCCCCTCACCTGCGTCTCCTTTGTCCTTCTATCTCCATCCATCCCATTTCCTTAACCATGAGAACAAAACCCCCAACATTCAATCTCGGTCCTGGCCCTTCCCATAGTCCCATTCCCTACCATTGAAGACACTATCGATCCGAAGACCATCCGCAGCAGCGATGCTCGGAGATGAGGAGCTTGAGCTCCTCGACGAGTCACTCAAGTCTGTTTGGGACAGAAGTCAACAAGAGAACCCAGACTTTCGTCAACTCATTCTTCAGTTTCGTCTCCTCCTTGAGAGCTACCACCACTTGAAAAGGAAGTACCAGGAGGAGAGGGGAGCAAATCAGGGAGGCGAGCACCCGATACCAACTTCTGTACGCTGTGTTGCTTGTTGCATGTCTTCAGGGCTGATAAATCTTTGTTGCCAGGACTCGACTTCCTCTTCTCTAATCCCGCCTGGTCCCCAGATTTGCAGATTCTATCAGAAGGTACTGCTCCCCGACCCGGCCGAACCTTGAATCTCCTGACACCACTTCTATCTAGGGAACGTGTCGGTACGGTGACAAATGCTCGAACATACACACACTGGCCTACGACCGGTTCTCCGGTTACTCGCGGTACAACACATCACCTTCGACATCGACCTATTCCAAAACCTCCTGGCGCATCGTCCGCGACGAAGCCTATTATGCCACGAAGTTACCGTTGCCGAACCCTCAAGCGTCTAAATCCATTCCAGTCAACAAGGACGGAGAACGAATTGACATCTATCTCCCGCGCCCGGCCGAAAAAGAATGGGAAGCGTACACCCGGCACGCCCGGCAACATAAACCTTGCAACAGATATTACCTGACCGGCAAGTGTGATAACGAGAACTGCTACTATGAACACTCCGAGCTTGACTTCAATCCGGTCGATTCCATTCTCTACCTCATACGGCGAAGAAAGTGCAAGCAAGGCCCTCGCTGTCGCTTGATAAACTGTCAGTTTGGACATCATTGCCAGAAAGGTGGGTGTACTGGCGGAAAGCGTTGTCTTTTCAATCGATACTTACATACGATTGATCTTACCGTTGATCGGTGGGAACCGCCTCATGGGCATGCAAGCCTTACTGAGGGTGTGTGGACAGCGAGTGAAGAGTGGCCGATGAGTCAAGAGTCGCCAGCGAGTGAAGAGTGGCCGATGAGTCAAGAGTCGCCAGCGGGTGAGGAATCGCAGGATGCTACCAGTACCAAGAGCGTCGAGGTGTCCTTGAATGTGTCTTTGCTTGATCTCAACTTCTGATCCGACTCCTTGCTCAAGATACCCCAAGAATGAGACAATCATATTTAATGGGCCTACTCAATCCTCGCAAAGAGAGTTTTGGAGGGGCCCCAGTGCAAGGAAATATGTTATCAAACAACGCGAGGCGCTTCCTACTCTGATGTCTAATTAGATGTTTTATGTTTAGAACTCCCCCGAATCTTGCGATTCTTCGTTCAATGTTTGTGTCATATGGACCTATTGCCTTCAAGTCAGAGATCAACCATCCTTGTCGTTCTATTCCCAAACATATTTATCTTCACGGTCCCAACCTCTACCTTGCAACCGTCTCCTATACATGTGTTCAAAATATCCCATCATGACTCGCTACTACTCTCTCTTACAATGGATCCCCTTTCCAGAACCCATCGCTCAAGCTGGCCGAGAACAGCCTATCTTCACCATCTTCATGTACCTTGCCAAGTTACACAAACGCCAACGAGACAAACAATGTGGAATCTGCCGGTGGTCGACTGTATCTTCTTCTAGCGCGTCGCGTTTTCGGAATTTGAACAAAGAACTCTTATGATATATGCCTCTACTGCCACTTCCGGAATCTACAAGCCGGACACAGCAGACAACTCACATACGCATTCCGGTGGTCCGTATCTCGACCAAGGCTCACGCTTACAAGATTAGGTAGCAACCACAAAGCTAGCCCAGTCTTCACGTGCTTGTCGTATCCAGATCGGCACATTTACTCTCCAGGAATCTGTGGCGAACGGCTACTTTAAGTACAAGCCGGGCAGTAACCTCTTCGACCTTTTAGCGCAGATTGAAGGGAGTATAGCCCGTAGGCACGTTCCTTACTAGCAACGCGGCCATGGCAGCCATTGCGAGTGTCGCGCTCCCGAACTCTCCAAAACCTCTACTCTCTCGCTCAAGCAATTCATCTACCCCAGGTTCACACCGATCCCAATCCGTTGGTCGATGTCGACTTTTCCTGCTTTCCGCTCCCGATGAATCATCGCTTCGGAACCGGATTAGACTTCTCCAGTCTTATCTACAGGGGGAGGAGAAGGACTTCGACGATGAGTGGATGAACAACCTCGCATACACACTCAATGAGCACCGCCCTGCTCAAATATACCGCGCGGTTGTAACTGCCAATTCAGCGTCTCAACTCATAGATCGTTTAAGCCCCCTGAAGATCAAGAGTGCCTCCACGAAACAATCAGTTGGATTCGTCTTCACCGGACAAGGGGCAGAATGGCCTGGGATGGGCAAAGAGCTGCTCCAGACCTACCCGGTCTTTCGGCAATCCATGGAACAGTTTGAGAGTCATATGCGTAAACTCGGTGCGCCATATAATGTTATAGGTGCGAATACTTTATCTGGATTTTGTGAACTATTCAGAGTAGGGCTAATATTGCGTAGACGAGATACTGAAGCCTATCGATACCTCAAAACTTACCCATCCTCTTCTCAGCCAACCAATTGTGACTGGCCTGCAGATTGCACTCGTCAATCTGCTCAACAGCTGGGAGATCTACCCCGACGCCGTAACAGGACATTCCAGTGGCGAAATTGCAGCTGCCTACGCAGCCGGGGTGATCAGCATGGAAGATGCCCTTACAGTCGCCTATTTCCGGGGTGTCACAGCAAGTGCGCTAATAGAAAAGGGAACAAAAGGTGCAATGATGGCCGTTGGCCTATCGGCGGCTGATGCCCAAGCACAGATCGCCACTCTGAGAACCGGGAAAGCCAGCGTTGGCTGTATCAACGGTCCTACGAGCGTTACAGTTTCCGGCGACGAGACGGCGATCAGTGAATTGGAGACTATTCTTGTGGACAAAGAGATCTTTACGCGGCGGCTGGATGTCGAGGTTGCGTATCATTCTCATCATATGGACCGCATTGCTGCCGACTATCTTGGCTCTATAGCACATACCAAACCGCTTATTCCAGGCGATCCGGAACGAACAAAATTCTTCTCCTCTGTCACCGGGCGCCAGATGTTTCCTGTTGAGCTTGATCCGCAGTATTGGGTTCAAAACCTAGTCGGGCCAGTGGACATGGTCAGTGGAATACAGTCGATGTGCTTCGAGAACAACGACACCATGCCAAATGGTCCATTGGCCAGGAAGCAAAGGCGGCCAATTATGCCCAGAAAGATCACAGTCGACAGCTTAATTGAGATAGGACCGCATGCCGCGCTGGCAGGACCGATCAAACAGACGCTGAAAGCAAGTAATATATCAGATAGAGCGCTTCCGGAATATGACAGTGTTCTCATAAAGGGCATGGACGCAACGTCGACTGCACTGGCTGTCCCCTCGTCGTTAGTATGCCGCGGGTATCCGGTAAACTTCCAGGCAGTTAATGACCCTAGCGATTGCTATGAGCAGCAGGTGCTCGGTGATGTTCCAAATTGAGTTCGAAGTCGTTTATTCAGCTGTAAGCTATAACTAATCTAGTGTTTGTGGACAGCCCTTGTGTCTATCTGATGTTGCTTCTTGCTGCACACACACACTCTCTGCACGACATCCCAAACACCATATTAACTCCATCATTGCACACTCAAGCTCCCTCTGCTCCAGTATTTGCTTGCTTTCCTTGCACCGCAGCCCACTCGCGGAACCATTCTGACCAGGGACCTGAGTACCATTCCACGCACGGCGGCTCACTCCTTGAACCATTCTCTGACCATGGACATAAGTACCACATTTCCTCCCTCGCCCTCATCACTTGCCTGAACCCTAAAGCCGACCTTGTGCAGGAGTTTGAAGCTAGGTACGTTCTCATTGCTCGTCATCGCGTATAAACGCTCTGCCTGTCCACCATCCCCGTCTCCATCCATTTCGACCCTGGCCAAGCGCCACCAAGCACCAATTAGTCCCCTCATAGCCTCCGTGCCATAACCCTTTCCCCAGTGAGCCGGATGAAGAGCGATCCCCACCGATGGCGCATCGTAGAGTGAGTTCACACCAACGGCGCCAATGATTTCAGGGTCGGTTTTGGGCATGATCGGGCCGATAGTGAAGAAAAAGTGACGGCTGTGGACTGCACCTGACACGTCTGGAGTGGTGAGAATCCTGCCTCTCATCCAGGCCTTGGTTTCCTCGATCGTCCTGTCAGGTTCTGGATCCCTTGGACATGGTCAAAAAGCAATCGCTATCGTACCCCATTCCCAGAAAATGTCCAACTTACAAGGCGTACAGCCAGCGCGCAACATCCTCTCTCGATCGAATCCGGAATAACGCTCGCGCTTCCGAGTCCGAATTTATGTCCACCGGACGAAGAATAAGGCGCTCAGTTTGTATCGGCTTCATATCAGCCGGCTCAGGGAGAATTACAGCTACGGGCTGCACTGCGGTCGTGGTTTCTGGGGGCGTTGTTGTTGTCGAACTGGAAGCTCCAGGGGATGTATCAGACATCCCGGTAGTTTAATGGGGTGGGTGACTTGGATCTGACCCGGGATAGAAGTAGTTATAATAACGAATGTGAGTTTGATGAATCGCTAACTGTGGTACAGAGAGAAGAATGGGCCATGTCCCGAATGTTTATTACTCGACCTTCTATAGGAAGGAGGCGCTTGTGCTCAGGGTAGTCACCACCCATGGTCGGCCAAGGTCTGTATCATGGATGTACGGTGATAATGGTCATATACAACCGCGCCTACTTCATTCATAGACTACATCTCTCCTTGCCTCAACTTGGAAATCATGGACGGCAAATGTCGGTATATCAGGCAACCCTGACGCAAAAAAGCTGTGGATAGTCACGTCTGTTTCTTTGTCTAGAACATGCTCGCGCACGATAGTGCATTTGCTTTCATGAGGGCTTGCGTTGAGCTGCCGAGCTGGAACGTTCTGGCTATTGCAGGGTGCCTTCTCAACGATGCGATGCCTGTCTACTGACGGTCTATGCAAATGCTACTCTAAAATACAAAGGAAAACCTTATTCGCGATGACACCCAACAAGAAAGGAACCAGCCTCGTCCCGTGATATTCAGATGCACTGGAAACCACCGCTCAACCCTTGACTCCCCATCTGCCAGCATACGGATCCCAACTGCTATCCTCATGCCACTCATACTCCATCTGATCGCTAATCAGCGTCGCATTCTCCTTGCCATAAGACTCCGCGATAAACGCCAAGGTCGCATCAATCCCCGCCGAAATCCCCGACGAAGACCAAATATTCCCGTCGACGACCCACCGCGCCTCAGGGACCCAGTCGACATTCGGCCCGTTGGTGATCACGCTATCCCAGCTCGCCTTGTTCGTCGTCGCGCGTTTCCCATCGAGGATCCCCGTCTTCGCGACGAGCGTCGACCCCGTGCACACCGTGAGCAGGTACTGCAGCTTCGGGTACGTCTCGGTGATGTAATCCAGCGTGGTGGTCATGTTCGGGGCGCGGGTGCCCATTCCACCGGGAACAATGAGGACGTCGAGATCGGGTGCGTCGGCAAATGTATGCGTGGGGTTGATCGTCGGCGAGAAGGTTGAGTTGAAGCTGTTCATCGCTGCGGTTTGAGGGGCTATGGTCACCGGATCAAGCGATTCGGCGATCAGGTGCAGGTCGATTTTGTCGAATTGACGGGCGACTAGGGAGAGGGCTTCGAGGGGGCCGAAGACGTCGAGGAGCTCGTAGCCGCGGAAGAGGAGGACGCCGTAGTTCGTTGGTGGTGTTACTGGCGCGGGGGAGGGAGTGACAGAAGGTGTTGCGGAGGGTGTAGGGACTGGGACTGGGTCTGGAAGTGGTGGTTATTTTGCAGTTCCTGCACTTCAGAAGTGTTCTCTTACCCTGCGCCTGCGCAGCAACAGCCGGATAAAGACAAAGAAGCCCATGGATAAGAGCTCTCGTGAGCGACCCCTTCAAACTCATTTTGGCAGATGTTGCTGTTGTCCTCCTCTGAGTATCGTTGTTCGTGTGCAATAAACCCTCCGACTCACTGCTCGTGTCAGGAAGAGGAGAAAACCCCCAGCGTGATGACTTTCTTAAATACCACATTCTTCACTTGACTTTCAAAACCAAGACCCCCTTTGTTCCAAATTTCCTGTCCGCAACCCTCAAGATACGATCCAATTTGCGCGCGATGTTTGAGGTGTCGACGGCTTAGCCTTCTCTTTTCATTGTTCAGGGCCCCCGAAGACCAACCCCCGATTGCAGGGCGCTTGGGGGCCGCCAATTGGGGCTGGGCTTGCAAATGACAGGGGATCTGCCAAGCTAGCCTGCGCGCATTTGCTCCCATTGGCAGTTTCATGGGTGATCCTTCGCCATCTGACATTGTGAGTGGTTGGTTTGAGGGTGAGATGTTGGTTTCGAGGGAATAAGGATTTGGCTAAGGATTTTATTCCCGGGGCACGGTGGGGGTTCGGTCATTTCCGTGAGTATTTACGGAGTAATCCATGCACCTGGGCCCCAGAGTAATCGATATATGGTTGAGATGTGCCGCGCGGCGATATACAGTTGATTCAAACTGCCCTGAAGATGGAGCCCGGAGTCCATGCTCGCGTTTAATGTCGTCTACAATCTGAAACTGGGGTGTGCAATATCTGGGGTTTGTCGAGGGTGTATCTATATACCGACTTTTATATATCCATAATCGCCCTTACAACCCATGCCTTAGCTGTTAAACTAGATTGTTCTTCAGTGTGGCTTTTATATATTAATTAGATAGCTAAACTATTATTATATACTTACCTGCTACTACTACCATGCCACTAAACTTATCAATCAATCATGGCAAGACCCGTCATGCAATACTCCATCGGAATACAACACATATTGTCCAAAAATCATCTCACCAACAATAATCCCACCCAGGACGGCAAGGAATATCCCCGTGTTGAATGTCATTACTGCTAGCATTCTGGGCTCGTCAGTCATTCAAGTAGCACAAGTAAAACCGCTAGTTAGGTATACGAGGTCGGATAACTCACAGAATATACCCCACAAACGCCCTCACACCCTCCAAGCATGCTCGGGCCCCATCGCGACGCAGACTGAAGGGTGCTTCTGGAGTCCACGGCCACAGCCACTCTGGAAAAAGTCTCATTAGGCGTCTCCACGCCCTGTTATAGGCTCGAGGACGCTCCTTCTGCTCTGAAACCAGCCCGCTTAGCTCACTAGTCCCAGATGGCTGAAGCTCCCCTTCTTCAGTCTCGGCCTCGTCGACTTGGATGTACCGCGGCAGCGGACTAAGTCGCGCCTTTGGGACACCTCGGCGGGCGCAAGGGGGTGCAAGTATGGGGACATGATCGCTAGAGTGATGTCGAGAGGTAGAATGCGAATGCTCGATCTGGAATCGTAAAGCGGCGAGGAAGCGGTTGATGAAGGCGAGGGTGAAGAGCACGAATAGGGTGAGAGTGTACGCCCATGGAGTAGCTGTTGTCCAGGTCTCAAAGAACAGGGTTACTGTTGTGCTTGATGTGAATGTCATGGGCATGTTGTTGTCTGTTGTATGCGTGTGCTTGTGCTCGTGCCCGTGGTCGTGGTCGTGGTCATTGCTTTTGCTCATCCAGTATGGGGTTAGGGATCAGTAAGAAGGGGTATTTGAGACTCCATTGCTGCGGTGGCCACCGAGAGAAATATATTCCATGGATCACTTACTGTTCTCTCTAATATGGGATATCTGCTCAATTGAGCTCACCGCGCGTATTTAACGCAGTCCGGTGTTCTCTCGACCTGCAAGGGTTTGTCATTATTCGCGCAAATGCCCGCATGCAAACGCGCTGGCCTACTGCCATTCCCCATCACAATTTACACAGTGTGTTCCCACCCAGGAGCTCGAGATAGATCATTGTTAGTCCTCCTTACTTTTTTTTTTGTTAATAGTCTTCCTGAAAATTCAGGCGAGTATTCGATGGAACCAATGTGGGTCTTGAGAAAACCTCCGAGCGTCCAGCTGGCTCCCCCTCACCACCAGCCAGCAGCAGTCGTTACTAAAAACAGAACCAAGACACCACGCCTTCTCCATCTCCAGCCCGGATATCACTTGACTCACTCAGTCCTGAGATCATCGACCTGATCATCCATCATCTTGATGCCCCAGGCCCAGAGGAAGTAGATTCGTCAGATCTCAGTCCAGAGCCTGTCGATTCAGAATCTCCATTCCTACAATGGCACCCGGAACCCCCATAGGCTCGCGCAGTATGCCGCGATATCCAAGAGGTGGCAGGCACACGTGGAGCGAGCCACTTTCCGCCGCATAACAACCGCCAGCGATGACATCGACCGCCTGATGAACTGCATGGAAACGTTCAATGGGTGGTGGCATTTCCGTGAGCTCTACTACACGATCAATTTACCCACTTACAGCCTGAAGAAATATCGACCCTTGGCAGCGTAAGATCATCGTCCCTATGATACTGTCCTTGGCATGAATAGTTTCACCCCATAACAAGCGGCTTAGGCTGCGAAGTGTAGTGAGCGTTCTGTCACTAGTATACGCAAGAACATGCGGCTGTTCGGGAGTGCTAGACCTCCCCCAGTCCCGGTCGGTCGACAACTAAGCATCGGGCCTGTCACAGTATGCTGGACGCTCTCTTACCCCACCGAAAAACCCGGCCTGTATATCGACGGGATGGTTATCTTCTCATGGAATGATTTTAAAACATTACTATTATCATCCAGCTTCAAACCTGCGCGCTCCTGGGCTGGTTGAAATGAAAAAGAATGCCTAGCAGAGAGCAAAAGCATAGAACCCCCCGCTATGAGACTTCTACCAGCATATATTATCCGAATTTCGATCGTCTCATTTTATCTTAACTTTTTTTTTTTTTTTTTTTGAAGAAGTTTCAACTGACGCTGCTTTCTTCGAATCGTTTATGGAGAAGTTTCTGCAGCACTGCGCGAGGTGGCCGGAGCCAAAATACGCGTTTGTTATGGATACCGCATCTCCGCATCATTCGGATCGAGTCAAACAAGTGCTCTGGTGCGGGGGAACATATCGAGAAATTCATCCAGAAGGACAAGTCCCTAGTGGATGAATGAGACCTAGGGAAAATCTGTTTTCGAATCCGGCAGTACAGCCTTCCGCTATGCAGATTCACATAGTAGGCAGCCAAGGTCATGGACGCATAGGGAGAAATCACAAAAGAAAATAGTACAGGGATGATTGTAGGGTCAGATGGATCACCCACATTTCAGATGAAGGGGGAACAGAATAATACCCAATGTAATAACAGAAGAGTAAAAGGAGTGTAGGACTCAACAGATATGAAAAGGTTGCCTTGGAATGAGTGTATATGAGTCACATACTTTGACAATTCAGCACTTAGCTGTCACTGGTCAGTTCTTTCCTGAAATTGACCGAACTTTTCTCCCACGGCTTTGACAATCGTTAAAGGGGTGAGGCGTCTATGAAAGGAATGTACTGTCGGGGGCATGTAGTGTTGGACGATGGAACCGTGCCTTGGAGGTATGCCTGAATATGTCCAAAGTAACAGTTTGATGCCCCCTGGTCGATGACCGTATGCTGAATTCAAAGGAAACATCCCGCGAATAAGCCTAGACTCTTGGTCGAGATGGCTGTAGGATTGAGAATTGATAACAACTTACACCAACGGCTTCTTGCATTAAAAGTACCGATCCGGCAAACCGAGAAGACATCTTGCGCGCCCTGCGACGAGATAATGTCAGCTATTAACATGCTCACTGTCGATGCGATTTGGCCGAAACGTACGATTCCAACGGCGTGATAGGGTCGACGGTATTACTCGCAAAGAGGATCGGGAAGGACGTAGGCATGTTTAGTGCACTTATTTCGCCTGCATCAAACCTGGTTAGACTTTGTTTCCAATGCAGATGGTCACCCATTTTGCCGAGAAATATTTATAGAATGCCGAAAAAGAGAGAGAGACAAAAGGAGTGTTGACTACCTTGAACTACCATGCTATCTGGCAACTGCGGTCGGAATGATCGGCATAAGATACCTTCCAGGAAGATGGGGTAGATATCACCGATGTACTTGCTCCTGGAAATCGTGTACTCCGCCCAACTCTTGAACTCTTCTATGGTAGTAAGCCTGTTCCTCCGATACGAATCGGTGCATGTAATGGCGAGACGGGCATCGGTTATAGAGTTTGACTGGTCATACATGCCCGCAAGAGCAGACACATTCCCACACTCGGCCTGGTGTAGGATGTCGGCCATACTTGGAAACCTTGCCAGTGGGGTGTAGAGTGTGTTAAGAAAAAGAGTCTTCAGGTCTGAATAGGTGACCATTGTCGGCAGGTCTGGATCTCCGACGCCGCTTAGCGGGACTGGGTGGTTCTGAAGCTGACGGATGATGCCATCCATTCTTGCCGTGATGTTAGCCGGTGTGGGTCCCCAAAAGGAGCACTTTTCAGGCCCTGCGGAATAGCAAAAGGTCGAGAATGTTTCCATGGCCTCGTCCATTTGATCAACATTGTCCGTCCAATAGTTGTTATAATATTGCTCTGCGTTCATAACACCATCAAGTATCATTCTCCCAACGCGGTCAGGGAATAGGGAAGCGAAAGTGCTGCCGATGACAGTGCCGTAACTGATGCTATAGCACCACAATTTGGCGTTTGATGGTGACTGACCGGCCAACTCAGCCTCGGCTTCGGTAAATGAGAGCAAATCATGGGCAACCGCTGGCGTAGTCACATAATATGAATAGGGTGACTTGTTCTCGACAGCATTGTTGCACCACTCGCCGTAGATAGAGCTTGAATAGTACTGTTCCTCAAGCGATGTCGATGAGATATTCGTGGCGCCTGTTCTGTGCAGTCGATAGAAAGCCGATCTTGCTTTTGCGTCCTCTGAGAAGCAGTCGAGATGCAAGCCACTGTTGTTCACACCGCGAGGGTCAAAGGAGACGAAGTTGTACTGCTCTCCAAGCATCTGCCCGATGAGATTCTGGTATGTGAGGAGTAGGTCGACACCAGAACCACCCGGACCGCCTAACGAAGTGTCAGTCCAGTCAAATGAAGATCAGACAACGTTGCATGATTGATAGAATTGAGATCTAACCGGGGTTGAGTACAATGCTTGGAGACTCAACGGTGGCATTTTTGCCAGCCAGCTTGATGAAGGCAATCGACGTCGTGCCAAGACTTCTGTTTGAATAATCCAAAGGAACCTCCAGTCTAGAGCAATTAAAGGCATCGAAACATGGTGTCCATGTAAGGTTGGCTGATGGTTCAATCTAGATGGCTCGTCAGAAAGCTTGAAACCCTTGGGCAATGTGGTACCATAAAGTCCCGGACTCACATTGTCAAATCCATAGGCCATGCCCCTATCATGCAAACTGTGGGCTTTCAATCCCAAGCTCATGAAGAGGATAAGCGCGTTCACGAGTCGGTTCATTGAAATTCGTGGGGGCTTCTCATTGCTCTTTCCGTTCAGTTGCTTGCAAGAGCCGACACAATTGCGATACCTGGGAACTATTTATACCAGTTGAATTGCCTTAGATAGTAGTATCAAGTCTGACGGTTTCAATAGGCAGCTGCATTCTTCTCATCAGCTCACAATACCTCGTCTTGCGTACAATCGCTTTCGGTTCCGCTTGTACGAACCAGCCAATCAATATTTTTTTTTGATCACCGCAAGTAGAACCAAGTACCGGCGGGTGCGGGGAGCAGGATCTTACCCCTGTAAGTGTAGTGGTGTGTCCAAGGCTTAACTCTACGTGTCAATTGGGGTTTATGCTCTTGTCTGTATGGGTACTTGCATTCTTAGTCCACCGACCCACAAAGATGACTACTTATATAGTCCCCTCCTTAACCTAAATAGTTGAAGAGGAAGAGGCTCGCCTTCCTTGGCGCCCCGTTTGTACGAGCTAACCAATCAGCACTTATCACGATATGCACTAGTCTCTATCAAGCCAGGTATATGCCGATCAGACTTCTTTCTTGGGGTCCCGTGTTTATGAACTAGCCAATCAATACTTGTCATGAAATACACGAGAGTCTATTTAGTAGGATTAATGCCAATTGGTCTAGCTTTAGGCTACTTATCCAATCCTTCACCATCAATGAGAACTCTCCTTTTAAAGTGCGCCGCTTTTACGAACCAGCCCATCAAGCCCAGTCTTTCCACAAGCTACGTTTTTTGTACTCCGTACCGTCCGCTGTCCATCGCAAAGCATGTGGCGATAACTTTCTCACTGGCACGCGAGCCGACGAACAGATCATCATCTGGAACTTTCATCAGCGCTCCATAAGTTCCCTTTCGAAGCCAATGCATGCAGGTGGTGGCTTATGAGTCTTGGTGGCCTCGAAATCGACCTCTGCCTGAAACGGTGCGAACTGCAAATCTTCGGCAGCTCACATCACCGTGATGGATAGGATGAAGAACAAGAACACCAAGACGGACAAGCAAGCCTGGAGAAGAAAGCCTCGCAAGTTCGCTCCAAAGTCAAGACTAGGCTGCAAGACTTGCAAGTATGTCTTGACTTTACGTATTGCTACAGAGCGATCAATTGTGCTCAAAGACTTCGAAACTGACATCCCTCAGAATAAGGCGAGTTAAATGCGATCTATCCCGGCCCTCATGCTTGAAATGCCTTTCTACCGGTCGCACCTGCGATGGTTATAGTGAAATGCCCCTCGCATTCAAGACCGAGAAGACCGAGATTGAAGCAACTCGTTATCACAAGGAGATCGCCGACAGAGCAGATAGCTGCGACAGTTACCACCCCTGTACCATGGTCAGTGCTATCAATACGTACGAGTCAAAGCAATGGCACCCGACATACCGTGGCCTCATTTTGCAGAATCTCGGATCCTTCATGATCTTACCCGTGACTGGGTCAACCCAGGCAGAGGCAATGTGCTTTTTCAAGGATATTTCGATCAAGCACCTGAATGAATACCGCCCTTGCGAACCATGGCGTAACACTCTCATGTTCTTCTCCCAAACAGTGCCATCAGTGCGGCATGCTGCCATTGCTCTGGCCTTGATCCACCGAAACTACCTGGATCGTCAGTTTAACGGTCGGGTGTATCAACCGCCTTCCTTGAAAGACCGGCTACCGGATAAGGCTCCTTTGCTTCACTATAACCGCGCCATTCAACTTCTGCTGAACCCGGAAAGTGGTGACAGCGCCGAAATAACAGCTGTCACGCTTTTGGTCTGTTATCTCTTTATCTGCTTTGATCATCTGGCGGGCGACGACGTACAAGCAGTGAAACACCTGCGCGGAGGTGTGGCGCTCTCACGCAACATCAACAACGCTACATTGAACAACTGTACCTACGACGATGCCCAATCCTCGGGGATTCACGCGATTATCTGCCAGGTCACAAAACAGATTCGCCGTCTTGACATGCAGGCCGTCATGTTTCTGGTCGACTGGACTCCAGCCAACATCCAAGAGACATTCATGCCCCATCTTGCACTCTTCGACAGTACCTTTTGGTCACTCGACCAAGCTGCCGACCATCTCCAGATTCTCGTCGCTCAGGTAATGAGGCTGCGAAACACAGAGCAACAAATGTCCCCGATGGGTACGATGCCGCCGTTACCTTCTTCACTCAAGGACGTCGTTCTCGGGCAGCTGGAAACGTGGTCGAGTCTCTTCGAAAACCTCCTGCAACAAGGCAGCCCCTCTGAGTCAGACTTTGAAACTGACCGTCTCGTATCACTCCTGCGCTTACAACATACTATCGCATGGACTCTCCTCAGTGGTTACGGACCTGGCAGAGAAATGGACTATGACAATTTCCTGCCCCAGTTCCAGCAATGTGTCGCATTGGCGGGCGAGGTAGCGGCGGCGCATCAGCGGTATTCGGGGCCGTCAAGGTCGACTTTTACGCCAGAGATCGGATTCATCCCCGTTCTTTACATAATTGGGGCCAAGTGCCGGCATCCTAAGGTCCGTCGTGAGGTCTTGAGTATTTTGCGACGGCAGCTAATACGGGAGGCGACTTGGGATAGCATCTCTACTGCCAGGGTGGTTGAGCGGGTTATCGAAATTGAAGAGGGTGCGGCTGGGGAAGAGCAAATGGTACAGTGCATGGAACAAATTCCCATATGGCAGAGGATCGAGGTATTGTCTTATACACATATCCCAAGGGGACAGTCTGCGGCCAGGTTGGATATTACGTATACATTCTGCGCCCGCGACGGAATACACACTGAGTCACTCATGATAGAACGGACAGAGAGTCTTATCATGTCAAATAATCGATAACAGACAGCAACCCGTGATAAAGAACCAAAGAGAAACTGACTCCCGTCTGTACTTGTGAGCGTAGCTAGTTCCATACCCCAGACAGGTTTCTCGCTGCAAAATATATATCCACCACCGCACATGCAACATCCAGGTTGGACGAATTAACCTCGGATGCAAGTAGACAATACCGTCGCCAAAGAATCCGCGCACCAGAAGGATAGGTTACAGAAGATAGTAGATGGAGATAGAGCACAAGCTAAGGGCCCCAGTATCCCCATACAAAACTCCCATGCAAAGACTGGACATATTATCAGCAAGAGGGAAGTCGGGGAGGAGAGAGATTCAGGAGGTGAGTAAAGAAGCTACAAGTCTACCTTTGAAACCCGCCACTGATTGCGGGCAAGCGCTCCGTTACTGCCACTGCTGTCGCCATGACAGGCTAGAGCATATCAATCTCCAGGGCGCGAAGGATCTCCTAGAAACACAGCAATCATTTTCATCTACAGTATAAATTACGGGAAAACATCCTCAGCTGCCACAATATCAGCACCATCAAGGCCAGAGAAGCCTCCTCCACGCTTAAAATTCAGAACTCAGAATCAGTGGTACGGCGATTCACTAGAAGGACCGCACACGGCAGGCCCGTCGCGAATCGCTGGGTCTGTTTTTTGCTGCTCCAGATAGCGCCACAATGGCGTCTTCGAGTCCCCAAGACAGCCGAGACGGTCTCCCACGTACGAGCCATTCTTGACCATCACTCAGGGTCGAACGGGAACCGTTGCGCGGAATCGACAACAGCCGGCCGAGATTGTGTATATCGAGCAACGCACGCAGGCCAAGCCAGACTCGTCTACCCTTCGACTACTCAATAAAGTGTGCCTCAACTAAATGTTCGGTCACCCTATCTGCCTTCCTCCCATTCAGATTGTGGAAAAAATTGAGTTGACTCGGCCGTGGCTGGTCTATGGCAAGATACGAGGCAAGTTGAGGCTATTAGTTATTGTGAATATCGATGGGCGAGGGGCAACCTGGAGCTGTAATGGGTTAGCTGGGATGCCTGATACATAGTAAGACTCAAAGCCGTCATATGGTTAAACGATGGCGATGGCGATGGCGAAACAAATCTTACTGTCGAGCCTTGCCTATCGATTTGACCGGAGATGGAACACCCAGAGTAGCGTCAGATCCTCTGCAGTAGAGCAATTGAGAGTTGGAAGAGACAAGTGGACAGATTGCCAACGGTCGCCTAGTTTGCTTGGCTTGCATGGAATGTATTAGTCGCCCAGGGCCGTGGTTCTAAAGCCTTGTAGCCATACTGCTACATTCATTGCCAGGTATTATTACATGATTAGAATCAATCGCTTGCTGTCCATCTATGTAAAGTAAGAGTAAAGTAAAAAGCAGAATATTGCTATCCATAAGTATCCCAGAGAGTACCGAAAAAAAAAAAAAAAATCAACACGCTCCGCTAGAAAGCACCTAACAAGATAAAGAAAACATCTGTCGCTGTATGTATCCATGAGATGTGTACTGTGGGCCAAATCAAGAAATCCTCCGTATGTATCGCATGAAAAACAGATATCGCATAAATCATCAGAAAGAAGTGAATGGTAAACTCCGGCCAAGTGAAATAGACAAAGAATGTGCAGATTAGAAGTTGAACAATCCACTCCTCCTCTTTCCAAAAGGATAAACAACAAGGGCAGAAACAAACAATCCAACAGTAATACCAATGGCGATTTGCACCATGCCAAAACCAAGACTGGCAATGGACGTATCCTGGCTGGCGATATTGTTTGTGTTCCCGGTCTTGATTCCTTCTCTGACCGAATCAGCGTAATTCAATCCCGCAATCAGAGATCCAGACGATGCGAGACCCGAGGGAACGAGAACAAATATAGCAGGCAGAATAGCTGCTGCTGCATGACCGCGCCAGACACGGGAGTAGAGATTTCCCAGAAGACCGATCGTAAAAGCACCGACGGTATTAGCGACTTCGGAGTTACTACCGAGCTTCAACGTAGAGAAGTAGTTGGTAATATATCCGCTGAGAGCTATCAGAATCATAGCGGGCAGTTGTTTGAATTTTGCCTGGTTGATGATGGCGACGAAGATGACAAACAACGGGACGAAGCAGAAGCGCTGGGTGTAGGGCGATCCGTATACGTCCTGGGCTGGGCATTCCCTTTCAGAAGTGGCGCCCATGTCGATCAGGCCATAGATGGTTGTGCCGACCGTTACGCCGTAGCCGAGGAAGAGGGAGTAGATGATTGCATAGACCATACGGATGGACCCTGCTATGATCTGATGGGATTGCAATTCGAGAGAGGAACAGAGAACCATGAATCCCGGAAGAATTAAGGCGATAGAAGACTGTGAGAGAGCAGAAAAGCAAAAGAGATGCTCCTCGTTGTTGTTCGGGTCGGGAATGGAACCAAAGGCGCGGGCGAGGAAAGAGGTCAACACGGCGGCGGTGACTTCAAAGACATTGGAGTAGAGAACGGATTTCGGTGCAAGGACGTGCTGCATGAGGCCGACGAGGGAGCCGAGGAGGAAGATGATGGGCATGTCGATAGGACGAGCTTGGAAGGCGAACGGGCCGACGGCGACAGAGGCGAAACCGTAGGCAGGGACGAGGAGCCACTTGTTGAAGCGCGGCTTGCGTGACATGATTTGATCGAGTTCGGAAATGGCTTCCTCGACGCCAATGAGGTCGTGCACAACGTTCTTGTAGACGTTGTGCGTGTCTGCCAGACGACCAAGATCGACACCCTGCACGACGCGGACGAGCTTCACCTCAGCAGTGCGAGTTGTTGGGTCGTCAAAAGACATGATCATGCAACCAGGAAGGTACAGGAACTGCCCTTCGACTTCGAGGACTCGCGCTGTCATTTTCATGTATTCCTCCATACGATGTGTCGGAGCGCCATACCGCATGAGCGCGCGGCACAGGTTCATGATGTACCGCTGACGAGCAAGAATCTCCGCGATATGCACAGTAACACGAATCTCATCTTCCAGCCTCGTCTTGCGGTAGGGCTTCTTCTTCCCCCGCTTGGGAGTCATAAAGGCATCAGGCGGAGCTGGCAAGGTGGCGCTGCTCAGGTTCATCGAGGCCCCGACCAGCGAGGCAGCGGAATGATGGTTCGATTTCTTGTACCACTTCAGCTTCTCTTTTTTGGGCGTCGCAGTACCAGATGAGATTGGCGAGTCACCGTCCGATTCCACATCGCTCACGGGTGCACTGCTACTCCCTGAACTCTGCACAGCCTGCAGTCGAAGCAGTTGCCCAAGAATGCCTCCACCTGCAAACTTGCCAGACCCGTACCACGAGTCCGGACGCGAGCCTCCTTCAGGCGTGCTCTGACCCGAACGCGCATATGCCGACCGGGGCCGCCGACGACGCATACGGCCCTGCGTCACGCTTCGCACGAGCCGGTGGGCCTCTGCGCTGGGAAGCGGCTCGGGCGGAGAGCCCTGGTCGTGCATTGCACCCTTCTCTTCATCTCGGGGTCGCTCAGGATGTAGCGGTGGCAGAACACCCTCAAGGTCATCAGGCAAGAGAGAAGCACCGAGGTCGCCACCGTCATCGAAGTTGTCACGGCCCAGCCGCTCACCTAGGAAAACGGTCTGCTGGCGAATGAGATTGCCCGCATGGCGAAACCGCTCACTAACAGACATTGTGCGACCTGGCGTCGAAGTCTCAATCGTTGCCTGTGTAGGCTGCCCCTGTCCAAGTCCTCGGCCAGCTTGGGTGAGAGGGATCTCAGACTGCGAGACCTGTCTTGAATCAGGTGGCGTGCGCGCACCAAGATCCGCGACCGAGGCCTCAGACGCCGGCGCAGACGCTGGCTCGTCATAGGGGCTGATCATGGAATGGTAAGAGCGAACGCTGTAGTCCGAGTCATTGCGCAGGAAGACAGGGCGCTCCGGCACAGGCGGGCGCGGTCGGTCGTCTGCTTCCTGGTAACTGCTGATCGAACGGAAGCGGACGCGGTTGCCTGCTCCTTTGGGTGGTTCAATGCGTGCGCCAACAGGGGCCTCTTCTATAGCTGCACCGTCGATAGGGGTAGGTTCCGGTGACGCAGGCTGGCCATGTTCCTGGCCATGGCCATCGCTGTGGTCCACATGATGTTGTTCTGGAGGAACCAATTCGTAGGTCGCCGGGTCATGATAACCCTCTGGTGAGGACATTGAACCAACAGAGGAGGCGAACAAGCAAATAACGAACGAAAGAATGAAACAAGAACGAAACTTGAAGCACAGGAACGGTGGAGGCAAGCGAGGGGCGGCAGGACTATAAGCAGAGTTTCTAGAACGATAAGGAGATCAGATCTTTAATTGCGAGTCTAGAGCAAAGGGACTATGGGTGGGCAAGCCAGGAACCAAGATACGACCGAAATAGAACCACAAAGAGCTCGGTCTAGAACAGTGAACGCAATGGCGATATCAAACTCAAAAGTCACAAGATGGACAGAGACTGCAGGCCGGCCAGAGCAGTCTCGACGGTGGGGTTAGCTATATAAGTTGACTCGGGACACCCAAGACGACGCGAAGCCATGACCTCACAGTCACCCCATCGCCCATTGATGGATTAATTGATTGGCAGTTGACGAGCACGCCCGGTGGACCACCAAGCAATGCCATAAGCGCGCTGACGACTGAGTCAGGATGGAGGCAGCGACAGGTGTATCACATCGGGTGCTTCTGCCATGCTCTTGTGTTTTATCACATCGTTTCACAGCATGTGTTTGTCTTTGTGGCTGCGGCTTTTTTCCATTTTTGCAACGGTTTGCCCCAGTGGGCCTCAATCGGACTTTTTTGTTATCTCAGCCAATAAGAACCTCGATAGCAATTCGGCATCCGGTGGGCCGGCTCTCGGCTTCTTCCAGCTCTTCCAGCTCTTCCGCCAGTGACTCCCTCCTCTATACAAACTATCGAACAAGTGCGAGGTGAGTCCAGGTTCGTTGGGCAGCAACTTTCAAACAAACTCTTCACACCATGTGCTTGACCCCGCAACTGCTATTATGAACCTATAGCTCCCCATCGCTCCCGGCAACTGCAGCGGCTCCCGCGGATGAATTGCATGTGATCGGTGCGGTATGTGTGTTTCCCCTGGTGGCCAAGACAACAAATTCCAGGTCTTGCTTGGCGTCCTCTATCTGGTCGTTCGCTGCTACCTGTTGCGATGATTAGGCGAAGATGTTATGAATTGACAATCATCAAACCCCTATTTCCCCTTGGTCTAACCGAGCCTCTGCCCCTCTGGGTCTGGTCCTTTTCGCAGCACCACACGGACCAGCCCGAACCCACTTGATCATCGTGATCTTCACTGCCAGTCTGCAGCCAGCTCACCGCGTCAGAGCTGATGCCATCCCTGTCTATCTGGCAGCGATCTCTCAAGGTTCTGATGCGAATGCGATGCAGGTGCGCTGCAGATGCATGGTGATAATGCCGATGGCCCCGGTTCATCCGACTGGTCACGTCACACCGACGAGGCCAAGCTTGCTGCCGATTCGGAATCTCCGGTCTTCCGCAGCCGCTGCAATTGTGATGCGGTGTCATAGTTGTCTGAAACAGGGCCTGAGACTTGAAACATTACCTAGTTCGCCTCAGCCACGGGTTGTGGCTCGGGCATGACGCCATGATTCTGGACCCTCTGGGCGGGAAGATCAAGAAAATTACGTTTCTATACATAGAATGCCCTGTTTTGACTTTGGTGTGATGGGCTATGAAGACGACTGGCCTGCGCCGAACTTTCTTGGTTGGTGCCGTTTATGCTCGGCTTTGTTGCACTTCTTCAAAAAGCGAAAAGCGAAAAGCGAAAAGCGAAAGTCATCAGGCAGGATCACTATGGCCTAATGTACGAATGACCCACACAGGAGCATAGCTCACATCGGGACTCTGCAAAAGAAATATCGCGGCCCGAGTCTGGGGTGCGCTTCGGGATATTGTCGACGGTTCCCCGGCACGGGACACAGGCTGATAAGGCCGATCGGTTGACTGCTGCGGGATGGCAATTTCAATGCACAAGGACTAGGATGCCAATCGATATCTGAATGCTGTGCATATAGGTTTTGTCTGCAGGGTGCTACAACCAGCCTCGGTATTCGCCATCGGAATGAAGTCGGGAGACGGTGAGGCGAAGCATTTGACGCGCAGTTGGTCAAAAGCTGGTGGGTAGGTACCCCTTGGCTCTGGGGATCGAGGAAATCTTCAGCGCTTTCCGCGCCGTTGATCTCGGTACGATGCACCCCATTAACAAAGCACGGCTGCCCGATACCATCCCTCTACTCCTTCCATAGTCCACCCGCAACAACTTCCCTCGGCTATTTTCAGCCACGGGCCGAGTGTATCGGACACCATGGCAGCAAGGCTGTCGAACCAAGCCCGCCCACGGGCTCCGATGAACCAGTAATCCGAGAATTTTGGGATTTGCGAGCACCAATACGCCAGTAGGATAAGCGCCACGGGGTGTTAGGTCCGCATGGGACTGAAGAATTTTTCCTCGACGGGCGATGGGCCATACGTAGAGCATACCGATCTCGGCTCTGTCATTGAAAGCGCGCGACTTTTGATATCTGATAGAGTCCCTGCCTCGTTCGGCACATGGGCATGGCTGCCGCGGTTATCGAATGTGCAGTTCATCCCTCGCCTCAAGCAGTTTGAACAGGGGGGTTTCTCGTCGCACCATGCCTGTCAGAAGCGAGCAGCCGCGACCGGCGCCAAGCATACCTTAACCCTCCTCCGTTTGCATTGGTCGCAACCATTGCGAGATTTAGCGTGCGTTCTCCGAGTGGCCATGGCGGCGGCAGGGCGATGGGCAGCTTGACCAAGAAACGCCACAAAATGCGACCAATTCTAGCGGAAGCAATTCGGAAATTCGAACGTGATAATGACTGATGACTCAAGATCCAAGCAGCTTCAAGTCTAAAGCATGTTTAGGATTGTGGTACCTAGGAGTGCACCGTAGGTTGAGATTGGAAGCGATACGAATACTAAACGAACACGAAGTGAGGTCCATCTCCACAACACTTCAGCTGCGGGTAGATTTTATCGTCCAAAACCGCATCATCCAAAGAATAAGAGGCTAAATGCTAAAAAGACCCTGGCGAGCCTCTGACTCTGCCAGGAAGAACATTTCTGTTCTCTAAAAAGCAAGGTCTCTGCTATCTATTCTCTATCGCGATAATGTACTGCTGTGCCAACAAAACGCCTGTAGCCTGCCGCACCGAACTCTCAACAAGATACCCTAATCCCCGTCTCTCTCAATCACCCTCAACTTAAGTCACCACACTCATAGCTGGACTTATATCTTCCTTTTGCTCAAGGTCTTTCTTCCCCTTCCCCTTCTTGACCAAAACAGCACTCGGATGACACACATTCACCACAACCATACAAAGAACCGTCAACGCCGCGTCAAACACATACATAAACGCCTCATTGCTAATCAAATACCCATCGTTCCCCTGGACATATTAAACAAGGCGGAAGATTGTTTGACCGAATCAAGATGAGGGTACTGGCGATGTGCAGTCCCACCAGGGCAGTTTCCCACGTGCGAACGCGAGTCTTAGTTTTATCACCGCCGTCTTTCATTGCCTCGCCTGTCGGGTCTTGTCTCACACGGTAGTGGAATTTACCATGAAGAAGGCGAAGAAGGCAAGTTGTACCCCAGGCCGCCGATGGTTATGTTCTCGCCGAGTGTGAAGTTGGATGCTTTTCGTATGGCCATGATTTCTCCTCCTGAGACGAGACGAAGTCAGTTAGTCAATTCCTCGGCTATGAAGATAGGCATCGGGTGTACAAACCAGCAGCCTGCATAAGGAACGCAACGACATCCCCCGTGTCAAAATTTTGGTCATCCAGTTCACCCGCACGAGACTGAGTTTCTCCGCGTGGAGGAAAACAATCAACCGGCCTAGCACCATGTACATCGAGGCTGCGTAGAGCGGCGGCACCAGCAGGACCAGAAGGGTATGGATGCTGTATATCGGAACTGACTTGGTGTTGGTATACGCTGCTAGACGGGCACTATACCCGATAATTTGGACTGAAAAGCACGTTAGCCTAACGGCGTTTGTTTACAAAAGGCTGGGGGCATATACATATCCACCCAACCACAAACGCAGCAAGGTATCACGATCGCCCCTTATAAACCTAATAGACATGGACCAGAGTCGTGACGAACAATAGCGCCACGAAGAGTCCAGTCCCAGTGAGGCTAGGCGTTTATCTGTAAAGCTCGAAATCGATATCATCCTAGTCGGCCATGGCTATTGTAATTAGATTTGAATCTTGTTTATTTATAGATACTAGATACATGAAAGCCTCAAGCTATTTGTCTTCTGTGATGTGTGGCAGGACAAGTGCTGGAGTTGAGTTGGTGCGGCTGTTCTCGTATAGTATAGTCTACCTAGGTAGAGGGCACGGCTATGCATACGCTACGACCAGAAGCATAATCAAAGGCGCAGCCGTGAGTATTTCCATCACATTTCCCGTCTTGTCAAGGCTCCTTGTGTCGGATACTGCAATTACGGTGAGATTATAACTGTTCCACACAGTATCCAAAGCATCCACCCCGGAACCAAGCCAGCCATTATCGCATCCAACTTCAACATATATACAAGCGAGGTTCTACGCCGTAATGATACATATGTGGCTGTGCTTTTCTATCATTTCCTTTGGGGGCCGTATCTACACAGCGGATACGCATACGCTTCGCTGCTACGGGCCTCTAGCTGCCCGTGCAGAGTCAGCCACAGCCAGAACTCAAATGCCCTACGCCTGAATTTGATTTAACCTTAAGCGTGATTTGGTGTGATCTTTGTGGGCTGCCAGCGTGTTCGGACGCGCGCTTACATCTACAGAGAAAGACGTGGAAATGAGTGTAGACATAAGTCGTATCACATTGATGCTATAGCTGTAGAGGGGTATTGCGACAAACAAACAGAATTCATCAAGCGTCAGGAAGATCAAGAATAAAAAAGCAGGTTAGATTGGACTTGAGAGCCCAAGGTCTAGGCCGCCGGACATTCCTAATCAATAGGAATGCGAATGCTCATGGCGAATGGGATCGAGTCGCGATGTTGCGCAGGTCAAATGCAAAGGTCCAAGAACCAGGACAGGACATGGTACGAATCAGGAGAAACTGAATCAGATCAATCCTGCAGAGGATCGCCAAGTCGAATCGAATCCAATCAAATCAATCGATTAAATCAAAACAAATGCATGCGAAATCCAAGTCCCAATCATAGAACGCCATCATAAGCGCAGGTGTCGAATAAGATCAAATCGAACCGTGGCGGAGTTTCATCGGCCCTCACCTGCGAGAAGACGTGAACTTTATCGGGAACTGTTAGCAAAAATCCTTAGATTAGAATAACGACGTTCTGCCGGGTTACGCACATCGTCCCCTGCAAAATCTCAATCTTTCTCTTCTGCTGCGTAGCCTGGCTCCTCAGTTCCATCAACTCTTCCAACTCAGCGGGCGTACTCCGCGACATGACCTCATCGAACGAGACCGCCCGCTGCTGGAATGGGAATGCGCCTTTCCTGCTGGTTGTTAGTCAACATACAAGGGATGCGTGCGTGATGCGTTCGGAAAGAGGGTAACTATAGCGAGGCAACCCATGACGTCACTGCAGGACGCTGGGGAGCCAAGACAGGAACTAGATAGAACAAAATGGAGAAAACGTAACGTACTCTGCTAGGTACCCGCGTGGAGACTGGTACCGGAACTTGTGTGCTAGGCGCGCTGGGACGGCGACTGAGAAGGGGCGCGTGGATGTGGCTGTGAGGGTGTGTATGAGGGCCGGGCGAGATGCTGCGATGGGAGACATGGTGTATACGGCTGTTGGCAGATACAGTTGTATATTGGATGGGAGGACAGTAGAGGAAGAAGAAGGGCAATCTGATTCAGAACCTAACGCTAATATGATTTGTCTTTCAATGCTGGGACCTTGACTGTTATATAGGCGACACTGCCAAAGTAACGTGATCGCGCCTCCTTCCTCCACGGGCAGCGATTATGTAGGGAACGCACTCTCATAGGCCGGAAAAGCGGACTGCTGTCCTCCGCCACAGCCACAGTGTCATTGGCTGATGGTGGATGCGGTTTTCCCCGGCTCTCCCCCGCATTCTCCCGTCTCGATACAACGAGAATCAGTGGGTACTTTTCTGTCTACTTAACGATAGTCGATGAAACACTGCATGCAAGATGATGCCATTAGCCTGCACATGTCCCAATATCAGTCCACAGCAAAAACAAACTCCTGCACTCCCTCCTCCCTCCCCAGTCTCCGCCCTGCGTCATCGTACAGCGTCCGCGCAACAAACCGCACTTTCCCCGAATGCGCAACCAGCATGACCGTCTGCGTCTGCGTACCATACAGTCCCTCCATATAGGTTGAATTCACCACCTCCCCTTCCTCCTTTTCGTGAGGCACCACCGGCTTGCCAATAACAGGGATGTAGATGCTCTCCTTTAACAGCCCCAGATATGCCTCGGCGCTATCCACCTCCAACCCCTCAGGTAGACGGGGAAGTGTATCCGTAGATAGTACGTTAAAGAGGCGCTCGACGAGTGTGTCTTCGTCGTCTTGGGCTTCAACACTCGTGCTGATAGCGTAGGATGTCAGGTCCTCGCCTAGGCTCATCTTCTTCCATTTTGGGGAGTGCTCGCCCAGCGTCATGTTGCTCAGGGCGATGGTTTCTCCTTCTCCTTCTCCAGATCCACTGTCACGACTGACCCATTGCACCTTAACTTTCCCATGATAACCCTGATCTTCAGGGCAGCACTCCGTCCCCGTGCTGCGATTCGATACGATGGCTACCCGGCCCTGGGCATCGGATGCGTCTCCGAGGAGGAGGTTGAACCCGCCGACATCACCCATATTCTCGAGCTCCTCAACGAAGTCCTCTATTCCCCCCCTCTTCCTGTCTGTCGATTCCACCGTAGACTCAGTCAACCACTTCCTCACCACAGCCCCCCGACTCAACCCCCCCACAGCCTTTGCACAGCTCCTCTCAAGACAGTTCGTCAGAACACCGAGTCGTCCAGCTCCATTAATCCCCATCCACGTCCCGTGCGCGGGACGCGCGAGGTCAAGCGCGGAGAGGATGGGGGTAATGGTTCCTGGTGGTGTAGTTGAGGGCGTCCACCATTTTGATGGGGCGGTTGGGCGGGACAAAAACTCCTATTTGGTGAGTTAGCTATCTAGAAGAAGCTCGGACAGTCTGAAGCGGCGGGGAACATACGTCGCGGTTGTTTAGGATGATGTAGCGGTAGTCTGGGTGTGTGGTTGAGAGGATGGCGATGCACATTGTTTTTTGCTTTCCGGGTTGTATCGCTCTTGTCGATTATTGATTTCTAGGAATTGATTTTGAGTTTGCCTCTTCTCGATGGTTCTGTTAAAATGTCCGTAGCACCTACGTTAGAGGTGGCCACTGGCGGTTTTATATCACTGCGAGCACCACATGGTCCTGGGTAGGCATAGCCACTGATACAGTCACCGGACGACTGGTTTAGATTATGCTCGTGGCACCTGGTATAATCACTCGATGAGAATTGCCAGCTATCTAGTACGCGTGGGGGGCTCGCAAGGTATGAGGCCATGTTGTGCAGTCAGACAATACATTAGGAGACCAGCAACAGGTGACCGAACACGAGCGGGGAAAACCGCCGGCCGCTCGGCGTCTTATTGTTAGGGTACTTTTTACAGCGCAAGGATGGAAGGGCTATCTTGGCGAGAATACCTCGTCGAATTCATCGTTATCATCATCATAAATATATATATATAGAGTAAAGTAACCATCTTAGCCTCGGGTCAATGGTAAGGTGAGGCAGCCTAAATCACATAACGGAATCCACTCTGTAGGTCCCTTGCAGCTGCAATGTCAATTCCCTCGCGCGCCGCAATCTTCTGCAACACCTTATTGTCCTTCTCTGTGAGGACCGCACTCACGTCCTCGAATCGCTCCTGCCGCTTGTTCAGGCTCTTCAGATGGAAGTACATGAAGACAGCCATGAGACCACCGACCACTTGCAGTGCGATACAGACGCCCATGGCGGGGCGGTAGTACGGGTAGTCAACGTCGCGGTAGGTGTAAGGGGTCCAGATACTGGCTGAGTTGCCGATGGAGTTGATGAAGGCATATGCGGCGGCGCGTTTCGCGGGAGGTCGGGGGATTGCACCGGCGACCCACGAGTAGACGGTACCGTTCTGGGCAAAAACGAAGATCATGAGGAAGAAGGAAAAGTATCGCGGGCCGAAGCCGTCGGTTGTCATGAAAACGACGAAGCCGACGATTGTGATTGGAATAGGGTAGACGAAGAACCAGAAGCGGTTTTGGAAGCGGTCGGAAAGGTAGGAGTGGGCGAGAGAGTAGGCGACCATGAAGATGTAGGGTGGTGCAACGAGAAGAAGGGAGATGGTCTCCTCGTATCCAAGGGTTCTGGTCAGGGTGGGAAAAAAGTTCTGAAAGCCAGAAGCTCCGGTAATGGCCATGTAGGCGACGGCTAGAACGTAGGTTTTGATGTCAGCGAAGGCCATCTTTAGGCCCTTGACCTGGCTCATGCCACCGGCGGCGTCAACGTCTGCTTGCGCAGCTTCGATGGCCAGGCGTTTGGCTGCAACGTGCTTCATTTCTTCGGGGAGGAGACGCCAATTCTCGGGGAAATCTGGGAGTACAGCCATGACAATTAGACCGATGAAGACGGTGATAGCACCCTCGATGATGTAGAGCCATTGCCAGGCAGAGAGGCCGCGTGCGCCAGCCATGCCATTCAGAATACCGGCTGCGATGAGGTTTCCGAAGGCACCACTTAGCAAGGAGCCGGAATAGAAGATGCTCATACGGAGAGCGAGCTCTTTTTTGGTGTACCACTTGGAGAGATAGAATAGGACACCGGCAAAGAAGGGCGCTTCTACTAGACCAAGAACGAAGCGGGCGGCAACAATTCCGCCATAATTTGTACACTGGCTTGTCACTGCAGACACCAAGCCCCAAGCGACAATGAAGAAACCGAGATACAGCGACGGGCGGCCCATGTAATTGAGGAGCAAGTTTGACGGAACCTGCATGAGGATATATCCGACGAAGAGAATTGAGAGTCCGGTCTGGTATTCATCGCCCTGCAAGTTGAGGTCTTCGGGCATACCCTGAAGCTTGGCGGCGGCATAGTTGTTCCTAAACGGTCAGCTGGATTATACAGAGAAAGGTTGAGTGCGCACCAACCTGTCAATGTAGTTCATAAGGTAAACGAGAATCACCAACGGCATGATTATGGCATCGATGCGGCGCCGCAGCTTTTTCTCGACCACCAACTCCTCCGGAGTCAGCGAGTTGAGATGGTTCATCTCCTCATCGTGGGCAACATCGGC
This sequence comes from Aspergillus undulatus, assembly GCF_047715775.1. NCBI lineage: Eukaryota > Fungi > Ascomycota > Eurotiomycetes > Eurotiales > Aspergillaceae > Aspergillus > Aspergillus undulatus. The sequence goes on from NW_027396664.1 coordinate 188,930, forward strand.
CTTCGCCGTGACGATTTCGTCTGCCATCGCAAACGTGTAGAAGAGGGAAGCGTAATGGGGAAGAGGAAGGATAATTGATGCAGATCAGCGGTTCTAGTACCAGGGCCCTTGCGACTTATATACCCGGGGTAGCACAAAATTGATCATGGAACATCAGCATGACCCTCCTCCCCGGCTGGAATCCATCGTCAAGACTCAACATGCTCAGCAGGTCTGGCGAGTCTGGGGAGATGGATCCAGCAGCTCGCCACTGGGGAGCCCAAAGCAGCTTCAGCGGTATGTGATTGGGTCAAGGTGAATTGGTCCTCGTTTTCTAGTGGAGCTTCTCGCGTTCAAAGTGCGGAGAAAGGCCGGGGGAAGGACCAGAGAAACACGGAACGCCGCGCACTCGGCCAATCCGATGTCTAGAAGCTCTCAACACCCACCAGACCCTTGCAAGCCTATTCATCCATTGTGCCAGAATGCTTCCGTCGCCGCGTTGCGTGGGGGTCGGAGCATGTCCGTAAACCGAAGAGAGTTTGATGAATCACTGTCCCCCGGATCCGCCGCAGCTGGGGATACTTGCATGTTGCAACCAGTGAGTAAGCGGTCTGCATTTATCCCCCGCATTTACCCCGGCCGTCGCGCAATTGTTGGGTTTGGAAGATGGGGTGAAAAGAATGGCCCGGGGCCTGATGATGTCTGACTAGAGAAGGTTAGCCTGTCACACTTCGACAAAACCAGTAGCAAACACGCATATCGCAGTCAGTCCGAGGAGTTATCGGTGTTATCTTGCCATCAAGCTTCCGGCATGGTCGTCAGAAATATCCGAGGCACATACTCTTATGCAGATGCCAGCGAAGCTGGTCAGACCATCGTTGGCAAGTAATATCGACTTGGCTCGCAGTATCTCCGGGCGCTCTGATATGTAATCTTGCATAGGCTTCCGAGTCGGCAGCTGTCAAGCTCTACCTTTGCCAGGGCAAATCTTGTCTTGGTTGGCCTTGGTTGCTCTGCCGGCCAAATGCAGAGCGATCTGCAGAAATTCGGCTCGCGCAACACTCACACCCGGAGAGAAACTCTGGCCGACGCCCAACAATGTCGCCAGCTTTTTTTTCTTTTCTTTTCTTTTCTTTTCTTTTTTTTTTTTTTTTTTTTTTTTT